>NW_028278162.1:300000-600000 GCF_059751315.1 Micrasema longulum | reverse complement strand
TATTTACTATCTGTACTGCAATAGGCCCCATAGATATGATGCATTTAGTATTATTTACATTGTTCAGTTGTATATCTACGAATATAACATTTTATTAAATCTGTGGATTTACGATTGTTTGCTCATGCTTATATTTGCGTATTTTAGAACCATTCACGACAGCCATAGAAAAACTGAAACCCATCCAACAGCGAGCTTACTTACAAAATGAACCCTGGTTCCATGGAACAGTTAGTCGTGCTGCTGCAGAACAGGTTTAGCTACATTTTAACTTTTATATATATATAAATGTGTAAGACGCTATCAATATTCTAAATACTAATCAATGTTTACTCTTTGGTAGATGTTTTATATTTTAGATGAATAAGTAATTCATTGATATGAACTAAGTAATTAAAAATGAATCAAACTATATAATAACTACATATAATTGAAATTATGCTTGAATCGATAAGAAGTAAGTCAGAGTATTAGTATTTATGTTAAGTTATTAATATATTTTGAACACCTTAAATTTAATAAATATTATTAAATATTTGTATATAACCACTTATCGACTTTTCTATGTCTACCGGTTTCAAAACGTACCCGTCTCTTCGTTAGGACACCAATTAAACCAACATGCAAACCAACATGTAAAACCCACTATACACCTTCACCATAGTTGTTGCACAAAAATATAAAACCAACACGACATGCATTTTAATAAGCACATGCACTGATTAGGACAAACATGCACTAATTAAATTATGAAAATATTCTGTTTGAGAATTAATGAAAAAAGTAGGTGAAGGTGTATAGTGGGTTTTACATGTTGGTTTGCATGTTAGTTTAATTAGTCTCCTGACAAAGAGACGGGTACGTCTCGAAACCGGTAGACACAGAAAAGTCGGTAAGTCGTTATATAAAAATATTTAATAACATTTATTAAAATGTTTGACCACAAAGTTAATGCTTTAAATATTAATAAAACCTTAAATTTAGTTAAATTAGAACAGTTTAACATATGGCTCCAGAACCTTGCTTATGATTCCAAGTTACTCAAAACTCATAAAAGATTAAAGAAAATCATAAGTATTTTCAATCATATCTAGAATGTGTATAAAATTATACACCAAGTAACGTGCACCGTATCTGACAGATGAAAAATACAGTTCTGTGAGTGAAATAGATCCCTGGACAAGTGTTTTTGACTAGATGACTACTCTCAGGTAAAAATACTGAAAAAGAAATTCGAGAGGAGATAAGTCCGCGATAAGTCGTTGGTGCATTAGCTTATCATGCTGGGTCCCCGATTCGATTCCTAGTAGGGGGATGTAAAATATTGGCTTTCAAGGTGGTTCTACAATATTTCCCGGGACAAATCCAGATACGCTGCAATTGGGAGCACCAATGCAGTTCCTTATTCACCACTTGGCGCAGATATGGAAATTATGAATATGTACTAGCTTAAAGTATATAAACTTGCATGAAATATCCTCTTTTCAGAAACTTAATATGTATGTATTAACCATATTTTTCTATAAAAGGTAACTCATTCAAATCTTGTACATTTTTTTTTTAAAAGGAATAACCCGCTAAGCCTCTGTTTAGAGGCTTGTCAGCAGGTGGGATAAAGAGGATATGAAAGGAAGTAATGAAAAATACACCACAACACCCAGACAAATTGAGAAAAAATCTTTTATTGATTTTTTTCTTGCAACTGGCGGAAATCGAACCCGCGACGCCAGTTTCGCAATTGGCCGTCCACGGCGCTTGTCTGTTTGAATAAATGTTTGCCTATTTATATCTAATAACCGATAATTTATTTTAGTTGGTTACAAATGATGGGGACTTCCTCGTAAGAGAATCTCAGGGCTCTCCCGGACAATATGTTCTAACGGGAGTTCAGCAGAATTCTCGAAAGCATCTTTTGCTAATTGACCCTGAAGGAGTGGTAATTATATTTTTAGTTATATTTTCATTGAAATTTATTTTATATATTAGAACGGAAGATGATTTCATTTATTGCTTTGCACAATAATGTATTTATTTATTTTATTAGGTAAACGAACAGTATGTACACAAATATTGCCAATTTCTTTGTATATTAGGGTAAGACACTCATGCACACACCAAAAAAATTGTTAACACTTAATACACTAATTTAAATTATAAAAAATATTTATATAATAATAAAGTTAAATATCTGCTTCTCTCAAAATTTCTATAATTTTAGACCTAAATTTACATAAATTGTCACAAAAAATATCAGCCTCGGTAAATATATTGTTATATTGGTCGCATATTCTAGGTATTGTAGATTGTTTAAAATAGTTTGTTGACACGTTATCTGTGTAAAACAGAAGATTTTGTCTTGTCGGTCTAGATGGCACACGGAATGGAAGTCTTTCAAGTAGGTTAGGAGAATCAATTTTATTATTCATTAATTTGAATAAAAATAACTGGTCTAACATTATTCTTCGATTTTTAAGAAAGTTTATTCCATGGTACTGCATACTTTCAGCATTGTTAGAGAAGTTAATGTTTAACCGGTAGTCGACCTGCTTAAAAAAATTTGTTGGACCCTTTCTAGTATATTAATACTTACATTATAGTAATGTGACCAAATAGGAGTACAGTATTCTAGCTGGGGACGAACAAATGTTTTGTAGAGTTTTTCATATGTCTCTGCATGTTTAAATGGTTTCGATACCCACATAATAAGTCCGACCATGTATTGAAGGACGTCAAATAATATAAGCCTTATAATTACTATTTCATTCTACTTGTTTGGTTTTCTTACCCCAACCTGTCATTACTCTATGAATTTTTTGATTTTTACGTATCGTATAATAAGCACTATGGTTTTTTTTAAGTTTTGTAGTTACATCTCTTCCCCCTCTCTCTGGTGAGTTCTGCTGATTAATCAGTTGACTTACCGTAAACCGGAAATCTATCACAACTCTTTTATCATTGGTTAAATTTGAAAAACTAGTAACGTCATTTAAAATAGTTCATTTTTTATATTTTTTTCATATATTTTCAAGAAACTTCACTGTACAATTTATTGCTCTAATTTTTACCGCGTGTAAGAATACATTTTTTATATCCAATTTCCCATAGAACTTAACTTCCTTATTTTGTACATATTTAAAATCTTCATAATATTTTCTTCAGTTTTTATTTATTTGTGCAATTTATTTCAGGTAAGGACGAAGGACCGGGTATTCGAAAGTGTAACCCACCTGATACTCTTTCATTGCAAGAATGAGCTTCCAATCATATCTGCTGAAAGCACATTAGTTCTGAGAAATCCAATTATAAGACCTAAGGCACTTCATTAATTACAAACACATTTATATATTTTATATTAGATTTATAAATTGAAGAAAAAACTCATGTTACTAAATGATAATATGTAATCCATTCCTTTGTGGCTATCACAAGATAGAAATTTAGCAATATTTGTCCTTATGTAGTACCCTCTAGAAATAATCGTCCTTCTATCGAGATACAAAATTAAAAATTTGACGTTCAAATTTAATATTATTGAGAAATTTAATGATGTGCAACTATAAAATAAAAATTTAGAAGCTGTTATATTCTTCACACAATTAGATAATCTTTCGAATCTCTCCATGGCAATGGAGTCTTAGTTTTTTATTATAAAAAAATTGATCCAATTGCCATTTCAATTCATATTTAGTATTTTCGGTATGAAAAGAATGAAGTGAAATGTTTTGCGTCATCTTTTGTGTGAAGATGCGTGTACGAATACATAACGCATTGGACTGGGCTAGATTTATTGAACTTGAATAGTATTGTCTGTGTATATTATAGGTTCGGTAAGAAAGTTGTGATTGTTTTTCAATAAGTAAGAAATAAATAAAACCTATTGCTGATTGAACTAAATTGCTTTAAACTTAAACATGCCTTTGCTTCTCAAATAAACACAACAAATAATGAAAGTGGAAGTCTTCTTAGTAGAGATAACTATTTTTTATACAATATTAATTGCTATGAATGTAAATATGTATTAACACTTTAATCCATATAAATTAAACAAATCTAGAACATTATTTATATATTCTTCTCTTTCTGCATAATATCGGTACACCAATGGCAATGTCTAAAATATTTATTACATGGAAAAGTGATCTATATACCAGTCTAAGGATTATTAAATTTTACGCATAGTTTTAGAAATATTTCGTGTCTATCTTTTTATGAATATTTAAAACTGCTAATTACGACATAAGATGTGGACAAAACCTAAATTAGGTGTTTTATAACAAAAAAACTCTTTGTTTTTTTTTTTAAATGTATGCAACAAATCAAAATGTAAACATTATTTAAATCAAATCATATATAGTAAATATTTTGTTTAAAATGACTAACTGTGTTTTAATTTTAATGATTCTATTAGGGACTTAAATAAGTTCTCGCTGTTTTTTCGTGAAAATTAATGCTTTTATTTTTAAATTAGTGTCATTGAAAGTATTGTCCATCGCTAGTGATTTCTTTCTCCAATTTTTTGGCTGCATACGAATACCATCTCGAAGGAACAACTCACCTTTTGAGGTTATCCACGAATCTAGGCAATTTTTGGCATCTTCATAAGAATGGAAGTGCTGCTCAACAAGGCAACGAGTCGTCGATCGGAACAAATGGTAATCGGAAGGAGCATGTCCGGAGAATATGACGGGTGGGGTAGGACTTTCCATCTGAGCAATTCCAAGTATGTTTTGACTGGCCTTACAACATGTAGCCGAGCGTTGTCATGCTGCGAAATTACTTTTTTATGTCTCTCCTCATATTGCGGCTGGTTTTCCTTCAATGGTCGGCTCAAACGCATCAATTGTAGTTTATAGCGATCCTCCGTGATGGTATGGTTGGGTTTAAGGAGCTCATAATACACCGCACCCAGCTGATCATGATGCAGAGCAGAGGTGACGATAATAATGTTAATGATTATGTTCTGTAATGTTCCAACAGAGCATGGTCCCAAGTCTTCAAAAGAATTCTATGTGCTTCAGCTGCAGATTTAAAAAAAAAAAATAATCCAGTAAAATTCTCTGCGGAATAACGTATATTGTCATTTCAAGCCCAATGGTGCAGCTTGCTGTTGTAAAAAGACTAAGATAAACCATCTGTCGAGAAACAGCTAGAACTTTTTCAAGTCCCTATTATTTTTTTTCTTTGTAAAAAATTTAACATTCTCAAAAAAAAAGAAAATATTGTCTAGTAACAGAGAAAGTGCTATGTGTATTCATATAATTTTTCTATCTTGAAAATTAGTCTTTAGACAAATAATTTTATTTGCATTGCATGAGGTTGATTCACTAACATTTATTTTAATATCATCTAAAAAAAGCTCAAGTCTCTTTCTTTGTGTTTAATTTACAATACTTGAAATGCAATTTTTTATTAAATAATTCTATGTGATTTAATTTGGTATGTGAGATGGATTAAATTGCTAAATTAATTTTATTCTTAACATTATATAAACAGTCAAATTTGTTAACCATAATTTTTAATATTTAGTTGGTGCATAGTGGGGTTATTGATATTAATTTGTTATTAGATAAGAAATAACTGTAAAATAAAACTCATCTGATACCTATTTATTGTGAAAATCTGTTTTTTGTGTAATGCCGTGTGAAAATAAAATGTATGCAATGTGCGATTGTTATTTAATCAATATGAAATTCAACTTAATGTAATCATACTAACTGGGATGTGATATTTCGTAAAATATTTGCATTTTGTAAGTATTTGACACTTAAATAAATAACGAAAATAGCAATAATTTATGGACTCATTTTTTTTATTTTTTATAAAGGTATTTAAAAATAAAATGTTGAATCATTCGGGGCTGTTGAAGAAAATATATGCACCTTCAATCATTTTCTGTTAAATGATCACTCAAATAGAAAAATAATGCCTAAGCAATATTTCCTTCTCAAAATACTTTTTTGTCTATTCTACATATGTGCAAGATGTTTTAACTATGCAGTTTTTCTGACACCATATTTGGCGTAGTTAGACTATTTTGTAACTTCAATAAATGATCGTTCCCGTCCAATAAATGGTTTTTAAAATATGTACATGTGTGAAGAGAATAAAGCATTCAATGGAATTATAATAGAATATATTTTCATGACAATTTATTCTACCAAAACCCATCTGGAAATTGATATGATGCATTGTGTACAATCCACTAGGTTTTATTATCTCGTCACATTTACAATTATTTTGTGTCATAAAATTAGCTAGAACTCAAATTGTAGTTATATTTCCTATCTTACAATTTTCCTACTGACATTTTGCTATATGTAAATCAAAATGACGCCTTCAAATGATAGCATTATAATAAGTGCATATTTATAATTAATTGTATTTTAATATTACTTGGTACATTTCCATTCATATTTTTTTTTCTATGGCTATATTTTTATTTACTAAATTAAATATTTTGTATCTGTGTTTTACTAATTAGTGTTCATACATTTTGTAAGGAGGTTTCCATGTAATGTTTTGTGTGTTATGTAATTATTTTATGTAATTTGCAACTAGAGAATGGGTGTTTATAGAAATATTATCGCTCTAAGATGGTACCTGCTTCAGCATTCTTATTCTTAGAGGGGGGGGTCAGTGCTATGATTTAAGCTCCTCACCACTGCAACCTGTGAAGATCTATTGCAACGATGCTTTAGCATGCTTCATTAATAAATGTGTATGTAATACCTTTCAGAGAACTCAAAAACGAAACAAAAACTACTCTCATTTTTAAAAAAATAATTATTATTGACCGGTGTATATACTAATATACCTATACAATGAGGAACTTCAGCCCTACGGGAAATTAGATACTAAAACGGTACGATAAGACAACAGATCATCAGCAGAACTGACTGGGAAGAAGCGGAAGAGAACTTAAGACGTCACATGCCGAGTATATTATATGTTGTAATTGAAATAAAAATATTTTATTTTTAACCACTTTTTATTAATTTAATTACTAATTGGTTTCTAGGCTACCATGTGTTCCATTGTCAAAGCATCATTTATAAATAAAACAATTATAAATTATGCCTTGGCGAAGGAGCATGTAGTAGCTCAGAAACCAGTTGATAATAAAATAAATAATTTGTGGTTTAAAACAAAAAGTTTTTTTTTCAATTATATTATGAATAACCACAAAGTTTGTGTAAGTAAGTATTTAATTTTATTTATTTTTTAATGCATGAAAATTGCAGTTTGTACATGTTTATTTAACTTTATTATTTTTTCAGTTGACATGCACCGCATTTTGTGCAATTATAAGTATTTTCATAAAACCCAATAGTTTGTTCTTTCATCTTATCAATTGAGACTCAACTATGCATGTGCATACCTAATTATAATTTTTCGAAATTGTTTTTTTTTATGCACTAGTATGTATTTATGGAAAACTGTATTTTTACTCGTATAGCTTTATGCAATGAGCACAGTTATCTTACTTTTATAATATATGCTGGTAAATATATTATTGTGAAAATAAAATTCAAGTTTGAAATTTTAGAAACTAGCCTACATCTATCTACTCGAATCTCATTTTCAAACCAAATTGTCATAATAAAGAGGATGTTATAAACATATCTAGCATATAAGAAAAATAGCAAAAGACGTAGTTTACTTCAAAAATACGCTTTGTGTTAATAATAGTTTTTGTTATTTTATAGAATGTGAATTATGCACTGATTGATTTACAAACACAATAATATTTCCGAAAAAAAGTTAATTTCACCTTCTAAAATCAATTCAATGCACTAATATTTGTTTTTGAAAGTTGAATTCAATAAATTCCTGCCTTTTTTAATGTGTAATTGTGTATTTATAAAAATGACATACATACTATGAAAATTAAGTTGGTGGCCTAAAAACAAATAAAGCATAAAATTGACTGTGGTAAAATATTTAACTAAAAAATACTTTGCAAAAAAGGAAAAATGCATAAGAAGCTTGTTTTTTATAAATGATGTATTTTTTTGTGTATGTTGCGTACCTTCTGTATATTTTTTCCGGCCTGTATAAATAATAAAAAAACACAAAAATTCTAAAAGAATAAATAAACAAACTACTATTTAACGGTGAAAAATTGTTTTAAAATTTGCAGTGATATTGTTATTATGGGTGTTAAATCTAAAACAAACTACAATACTCATTTATTTATTCTAAAATTTACTATAATGATGCATGTATTCATAATATTTACTATAAATATATCATCATCATTCTTTTATTCATACTTAATGGTGCATAAGGTACTGCATTGGTGCTCCAATTGTATATCTCGATCATATACGCAAAGCCATGATACATCTTATTCTTCAGGTGCACCAGTACGGGGACTATGAAATATTGCAGTGTAAAAACACCTTTTTAAATAAATATTTTATGTCAACCTTGCTAGGAATCAAACTTAATACCTTAATGCATGATAGGCGAACGTGCAAAAAATAATTAATAAGTTAGATAATTTCAAGGATTTACTCCTTAATTAAAAACCCGAAAGATGAATTTAAGTAAGTTTATAACCTGATTCATGTCTCCAACGCACACATAAATGAAAGCCATATATTTATTATGTTGACGATAGGTTACTTTAATATAACTAAATACATCACAATCAATCATGGCTACTTATAGAGTATAACTCATTATTTTTACTATTAATAAATATGTAACCATTATGTGCGTATCCATTAAAAAAAACACTAGTTTTAAAAAAATTTAATTTCATAATTGATTACATAAATATTTACATTTATACATCATTTTGTGCATTGATCGTGACTAGTATTTATGAAGTAATCAATATTTTTTCCAACAATGTTTTGAATATGTCCAAATGCTGTAGACAGCCTTGATTTCCTCCCTAGGGAGTTATTAAGAACTGAATTTGTTGCAGCAGAGAGGGAAAACATTTTTAAAAAGGAAATATGTCAGTCTGAGCATATAAAAGGCTTTTGACCTGTCATTGGCTATTTTAAGTGGCCACTTTACACACAGTAATATTCACCATTCTGGCTATGTTTAAACATCCGCATTTCCTCAACTCTTTCATCTATTGACTTTGCATCCGGATGAATCTTACCCACATGAATAAGTTTATTTTACTTTACGAAAGTCAATATATAGAATAGTTGAGAAAATGTGGATGTTTAAACATAAGCAGAATGGTGAATGTTACAGTGTGTAAAGTGGCTACTTAAACCAGCCAATGACAGTTCATAAATCCTGTAAATGCTTAGTGTTCCGTATTCCATTCTCAAAAATGTTCTCGCTCTCTGTTGCAACAAATATTTTTTTTATTCATACGTAAACCAATCTAAATACTTTTGTAAAAATAATTTGTCACAGGGACCTTGTTTTTACTGACAATTCCTTTTTTAATTTATAAAATGGTGTAGTTGATGAATTGATGACAGCCTTTGTTAGTCTTGAAATCGTAGTATAATTTAAGGGTCTTATCTGCATAAAATATATATTTTGTAGCCTCGACATTACATCTATTGACTTACAATTTATTGCTCTTATTGAAGTAAAATATTAATGTACTTTTAAAATTACATATACATATTTATAGTCATTAAAATAGTAATTTTATATTTTTAATAATGAATTTTCAATGTTATTCAATGTCGTTTATCATTAAACAAAATATACATCATATATTATTGTATCCATGTGTTTTATTTTAGATACAAGTTTACACAAATACTTAATTTGATAGTACTGTTAGCATGGTTTTTCTTGTTTTAATTGCTTTTAAAAATAGCACCTTAAAATATGTTTTATTTTAAAAAAGCCAAAATTGTAATTTTAGGTAGAATCAAGCAAAATCTATTTTGTGATATAGAAAAAAAAGTTCCATGCTACGGGAAATTGGATTAAAAAAATGTTTACTTACTTGGGTTTAAGAGCATTTAATTGTACAGCGAATTTTCTCTAAAATGTATTAATAAAAGTTAACTTTTTTAAATGACAGCACAAGTTCTTCTTAATCAACCAATGTTCTTATAGATTTCCGGTTTCCAGGAAGCCAAACTCACCGAAGAGAACTAGTGACATCACGTCATGTCAAAAATTACAAAACTTTCAAAAATCGTAGCAATGATAATACGATACATATATATAACATAAATAAAAATGGGCTTTGTTTGATTGTCTATTAACAAATTTTAAAAAAATCACTGGACTTTTTTTTTCTTTTGTTAGGGCCTTTTAGCAAAATTTGATAACATTGGCCGAAAACAAGTTACATGCATTTGAAAACTATAATAAGCATTAAAAACACAACAAAAATATGCAAGAATGACATAAAATTATATTTGTAATAATAAACACATAAGTAAAGTAATAAATTTTTTAGATAAATTGAAAAAAAAATTTAAAAACCCACCAAAAACCTGATAGTGCTAATTTAACAGAAAATATATACTAACAGGGCGTTACTTATAAGCGTATAAAGTTACGTCAAGGCATAGTGGTAGAAAAAGAACGGTTCACTATGATAGGACGGTATTCCCACCTGTTTTCTACCACTAAGATTAGGCGTAACTTTATACCAAGTTTATGAGTTAAAGCGTATAGTTAAATACATTTAGGTAGATGAAACTTAGTCTAAAAATCATAACAAAATATAACATAAACATAATCTTACAATTTTATCGAATAAATCCAAGGGAACAATGGTGAAGTTATATTTATGAAACCAAGAAAAATTTATTGGAAAAACAAAGCATTGAAACATATTATTTCAATGAAACAAAATCATAACAAAGAACTGTTGGAACACAAAAAAAAAAAACAGAATTCACCAATGAGGATTTTGATCAATAAAGAATTTGAAATAAATCAATTGAAAAAGTTATAAAAAACACATGTGAAATATCATATAATTTTACCCCCCCCAGTCATTAGAGTATACAAAAAAAGTTGCAATCAGTGAACTTCATAATTAAAATAACTACATAAATAATTTTCTGGATAAATAAAACAAAGTATTCATGAAAAAAAATAATTCAGTTTTTTAATTTGCATGTATTGAAATATTTTTTCTTTGCTTAAAAAATTGTACCGCGGAATAATTATTTTTACAGTGGCTGTTTAAACATTTACAAAAGTTTTGGTTTTTCAAGGTAATTTATTTATTTAAAAGGAAATAGCCGTCATTGGTTGAAATACATACTTTCCTGACTTGTAAAAAGGCGTCTTTAAATTTATTCTTTAGTTGAAAACGCTGTGAAAAACGAAAACAGTTCAGGGAATATTTGAAAATAATTATATGCATTTTCTTTTGACTACAATATTCGTGGCAATTAAAAAAAAAACATTATTTTTAATGTAATAACTTATATTTACATATAAGTTATTAATTTAAAAAAATACTAGGTACACTCCTATAAATATAAGTTATTACATCATTACAATGGAATTCCATCAAGAATTGTCAATAAATAATTTAAATGAATCATTATTATTATAAATATTTTTTTTTAAATGCAATGAAGAATTTTTTTTTATTTGCATCATCAGATGCCTTCTAAACAAAAAAAGAATAGAAAAATCCTATTTAAGTACCTATTTACCCCTTTATACATATTATATAACAATATTATGTGTGCATGTTGCATTATGATGTAAATTCTGTTTATTTTAAGCTTTGACATTTCAAGGATAAATTGTTGAAAATTGTCTATGGTGTATCGGATTGCAAAACCTTGATCGCTTAAAATCGTAAAAATAGATATTTTCCAGTTATTTAGGTCGGATAATAGTTTGTTGCAAAGTGTACTTCACAGTCTGTCGAATTTAACAAACAAAAATGAGTTGGAGAGAGTCGGTAATTATAAAAGTATTGTATAATTTCAATATTAAGTTTGCTGATATAACCTAACGAGCTTTCTTTACCCATTTAAACTCAGAATACTTGCCTTAATTCTTTAATTATGAGGTCCTGTATTCTGAATTATCAACACTTAATAAATATTTATCACGAGTACTTGTCGAATTTTCATGTCATTGTTTTAAGCCACCGTAAAAAGCCTATGGCCGAAACCTATTTTATTTGCTTGTTGTTACTGTTAATAACATTTATTTATGTACTCAGCAGCAATCAAGCTTTCCTCGTGTTCACACGTATTCTGCTGCAAGTGAACAGAGGCTTGGATCATACATAAGGACGCTCATGGTACATCAGCTTTCATATTTCAGTTTGTTATGATTTTTGGTTCGGAAATAATACCCTCTATTTTGCAAGGAATGCGGGTAGTTAATCCACATCGAATCTTCTAGTTTAACAATTTCAGCTATGAATAAAGTATTTACGCAAATTGTATTTTTTTAGAAAATATGTTTTTTTTTAACCTGTAACGCCTGGGTAGAAAATATTTGATCTCACATTTTAGTTTAAAATTCTATTTTCATATTGTGAAATAGTTTACGTAGTTTTACTAATACATTATTCCACAGTATGTTTAGTGTGATGCTTGAGGCCTGGTATATGTTATACAGTTCATCGTTAGACCGAATGCGCCACTGATTACCTTATCTCACTGGTCCACAGATTCTTTGCAATACTTTACTTTCAAAGGTGTCTAGCATCTCAGAAATTTATTCCCTTTTCAACCATCATGATTAAGTATGGTGTTGTAAGTTATAAAACAGACATAGTAGTACAATTTGGAAAAAAAGGACTTGTTTTTTCTGAATAAGATAAATAAACACTATTTTCCTCTTTTGATTCATCAAAATATTAATTTTCACTTTATAACCACACAAAAAAAAAGTTATATTCTTTTAAAATGTTATCCTGATTAATTTTATATGGTTTGTTTTGTTCTTTATATTGATTGAGTAAATTTTAAGTTAATGTATTTATTTTATTGTTCTTTTAAATTTGAAATATTTTTTTTTCTTTTTATTATTTTTAGGCTACAAATAAAAATCACGCCCTCATTAATTGGAGCAAATGGTGGTATGGTTTGCTTGGGTTAGTTCACATTTATAGGTATAAGCTCTATTGAAGAAATAAGGAGGTTTAAACATAGGCAGAATTGCGAATGTTCATAGTGTGTAAAGTGGTCTCTTATATCAGCAGGTCATAAGCCTCATAAATGCCTAGACTTCCATATTTCTTCCTCTTAAATGTTCTCCATCTCTGTTGTAATCTGTTTATCTTAATAAATCCAGTCTTTGTCTATAAACATTTGGACAAACTCAAAATATTGTTTATTTAAACTGAGTGGTTCAAAAAGATGCATAAAATTTGGAAAATGTTTTCAGGTGTTGCCTAGTATTTAGGTGAGATAATTCGTTCAGGTGAATCTCTTCTTCTTTCTATAGATCTTGCAATCTGTTTTTACTGAATTTATCTGTTACTACACCACGAGGCCGACAATATTACATATCAATTATTCCTATTTATAATACAATACCTATGATCATTATTGATAAGTCTATCGTATATTTTAATTCTCTACAAACGCATCTACACATTTTTTTTTAAAAAATAAATTTTTGTGTTCTTATAGTTTATCCAAATATTTCATTTTGAGGGCCATTTTTAACGAGTTGTAAATAACTCACTATTGGAAAATAAGAATCAAGTTAGGGTAGAGTGGGATTCAAACCACGGACCTTTGAGCCATGAGTCCGAGACACCAGCCACGGGACCGCAACCCAATTCGATAAACATTAAAAAGGTTAATAAAACTCACAAGTCCACCGGATTCCAGCACTTAAAATATAAATTATGGTAAAATGTTACATCAGGACATAATTACAATTACTCAAAAACATTCTGGGAGGACATTGTCATGTAAAAATATATTCGGTTAAATGAGTGATTTATGGAATATTACGACATCTTTTTTCTTATCTATCAGAACCAAAAAATTCCTTTCAAAACAGTACAATGTGCCCAAAATAGGAATGCTGTTCTGTGATTAGTTCACTTTGTCCAATCACGTTTAACCTAATTCCCGCCAAGCATCACATCTGAGAACGTAGGTAGTGCTTGCTTGTGTAAAAAGATATCTCCACATATAAGCGTATGTAAGAAAGTGCTATCTATATCTTCCCATTACATTCCGACTTCAGACTATTTCAGTCCTAGCTACCGGAGGGCATGGTGATCTGGCGACAATTGTAAAGAAGATTTATGGTCTCCAAACAATGTCCATGGCACCAGCCCGTAACATAAGAAAGGCATTTGCACTAATGCACATTTTTTCTAAAATGCCTTCAGATAGCTAAACTAAATTATTCAGAAATCATTGTCATTTAAAATGGAAAATAATTATCAATCCTATGTGATCTGCCCAATTGACCTATTGCTGTATTTTGGCAGCAACAACTACAATACACAGGCTAAAATTCGTGAACTGTTTTTGATACATATTAAAGATGGTGATTGGAATATGGAAATATAGACATTTACATGGCTTATGACCAGTCATTGGCTGGTTTAAGCCTATATTTGAACATCAAATTCTTCCATCTTTTGGTTTTTGTGAAGTAAAACATTCTCTTACAATCTTGAAAAAATCCCCAAAGAGTTAAATCCAATTGTAACTAACAATTTCTAAGATTGTGTTTTTCTAATATTTCATATGAGTTATTTTATTTTTATTTTATTTTATTTGGGAAATCAACAGTTCTACATACATAATTATAGTAAACAAACAGATATAGTGTATAACCTCAGAACTAATAACAAATTTCCACAAAGTTAGTAAAGAAAATATATGACATATTAAATAAATACATATAAGTTTATACATATTAAAATGTTATTTTCATGTACTCATAAATATTTTTCAATAATCAAAGAATTTTTTATATTTTTTAAGAACAGTTATCTCCGTAGAATTGAAATGTGTCACTATATTATCCATCTTAATCATGTTAACAATGAAATTAAACCTTTTACCTCATTAAATATTATATTATCTAGTCATTGTTCTAGATTTCACAACTTAGGTATACATTTGTACATTATTTAAATTATCACGTCACCCATACACCACACAGTACTAGTTTATTATGTATTTAATAATACATAGTTTATCTAAATGTACAAAACTGGATGTCTCTTTGTTACCTGGAACATGATATCATCCATTGTATTTTGTACCTTTAGTTGAGTGAACTATGAGGCATGTCCCAAAAGTAAAGTCTCCTAGGGAAATGTTTTTTTTCTGATGTAGGCAGCGGACGCGTTCCGTCCATAGATACTGTGGATGCGGGGCATCCCTTGAAAATTTGAAAATAATATGTATTTTACTAAAAATAAACATAATGCTTACCGTAACACTTTATTTATTGTTTGCTTTACAGAATTTATTTCATAAGCTTATATCTTTGCATTTTTTGCTTATATGCTTACTGTTTTTTCTTGCATACCTTTGTTATTATTGTTTTTTTTTACTTTGTAAAACTTTTTATTATATCCTTTCTAACTAATTTCGCATATTTTTTCTGTATATTCTGTGTTTATTATTTAGTATGTTAGCATTTATTTCATTTTTATTTTTTGTAAATGCCTTTTGGGCGTTAATGAACAAAATAAATACGAAATAAAATCTACAAACATGTATTCTTAAAATTCTTACTGAGAACATTCGGGTGCATGCGGTTCAACTAATATTTTCAGTATACATACCTACCTACTAGCTACATATGCGTTTTTCCTATATCAGTGTACGTATAGAATATCTAGTTATCTTGTCCTTGATAGTATTAGTTGTATACGCAGGATGCTGCTTTTCAAGTTGCGTCTAGTTCCGATAGTAAACGTCTGAATTTTCGTGCACTCGCTTTAGGTTCATAATGTTTTAGATTTCCCCTACGAGACTCGGAGAGAAAAGAGCATCCAATTTGTATAATGCAAAGAAAAACGTCTCTAATATCTTTTAGCATAAAGTTTGAAGTAGCGTATTATTGACATTTAGCCCAAAATTAAGAACGGCTATCTCGGGTCTTGTTTTAGGTGTTGTAATGTTTGTCTTCTTTTCACACCTACGGGCACGGTCCTGGAAAACTGTCGATGGCAAACTTTCAGCTAATTGACGTTGGAGGTGGCGAGAGTGCTGGCTAACGATAGGGTCTCCCGGAGGTGTCTAGTGATGTCCACATGCTCCACTTAGGAGTGGAAAAAGAAGAAAATAAAAAAGTTTACAGCTTCATGTCTAGACGCGCCTGTGTTCTGTCAATTTATTGATCGTCAACTATTAATTATTGTTATTATTGCAATGGATAACTTAAATAGCGTATCATAAAATTCCTTAAGCGTGCTTTACAAAAGTGATTATATGCAATACTGAATTTAATTTGACTTGAAATTTAAGTAAAACTTTCTAGAAAAACAAATTATTTTGTCATCACATGCTTAGGATTTATTCAAATCAAAATTGTATAAAAGGATAAAGAAAAAAATACAACATAACTGATTGATGTGTAAATTGTATAATATAAGTACGTATATCTACGATCATATCTACTAAAAGTGAGAACATGATTATTTTTTGTCAGCATCCCTACTGATAAAAGTCACCGCACGCGCCTGGTAGGCCGCACTGCTAGGTAGCTTGGCTTGACTCCTCTACAACTAGGCCTCGGTTGACCCAATCAGATGCTCAGTTTGTGCGTACCATGCATTCGTAATGGATGCATCTACTTCGGCTACCGCCACCTCCCTCCTTCTCGACTATGCTCAATTCAAACTCCGCTCAGTTATTCGTTTCTTGAATTCAAGGGTCTAAACTCCGGTTTCCGTTCATCGCAAATTGTGAGAGATGCTGAAAAAGTTGCGCAGATCCACCCTAAATCAAAGGTGAGGCATGTTGACCGTAGGTTTGCCTTCTGCCAATACCCCGGCCCGTGTTACCTGCAACACAAGAGCTCTCTTGGACCAGTTTGATTGGGACGTTTCAGCCCAGACATGACACCGTTGGACTTTCACTTTTTCTTGGACCTCAAAACACATTTTGGAAGAAGAATGATGGATACAGACGAGGAAGTTAAGAAAAATACCATTGAGTACCTGGAAATAGGGATGATGGCAAGTTTCTATTGAGAACTTCTAGTGAGCCTTGAAGAGTGCATCCAAATGAAGAATAGCGATTATGTCCAAAAATAATATTTATGTACTTAACGTAGCCATATTATATTTTTTTGAATAAACTTTAGATTTGTTTTAAATATGGAGACTTTACTTTTGGAACATGCCTCGTACTAACCCCATTGGTAGCGAGTTCACCAACATTCTGTTTAGTTTGAATCTGTACACAATTGCAGCATGTCTTATAGTATTTGGGCCAAACTTTGTGTAATTTTATTTTGAATTACCAAACTAACAAAATGTGTTGTGTGTAATTTTATTTTGTGGTGTTTTGTATTTACAAACTTACTGACATTTTCTTGTTTCCTAGCTAGTTCAAATTGGTTTTAAATCTAGAGGATTGAATTTATTAATTCTTTTGAATTCATGTGAAATATTAAACCTAAGTAATAAATATCATTGATCAGCATGTATTGTATTGATATGCAATATATTCTTTAAATCCTGATTATAAATGACATTCTATACGAGGCCTGTATTTTGTGAATATTTAGAGATGCCGTTGATTGTTAAAAATATTGCCGCATGCATATTGTATGTTAAAATGATTTGTGTATTTATATATTTTTATATTTTCATAGAAATCGTATTGCGTTACAACTCGATGGAAAATTCAGTATTTTTTCTAACCATTTAGATGTGATTCCTGAACATTCTTGCTGGTATAAAAGCACTGTGGTATTTTGACTGCCAATCTGATGAAATTTTCACATTTAATGAAATTAAAGTAGTCTAAGTTCAACCTTAATCCAGCTAAATATTCATCAATGGCAGATCTGTGGATGCATGGAATGGTCTGCCTTAAGAAATAGTCACGGAACTGTCTGTTAATGCATTATAAAACAAATTGGGCATATCGCCTATTGAAAATCATTATAGCAAAACTTCAAAAAATTGATTTTCGAGTTAAGACTACCAAATGGCACAAAAATAATTTCTTTTTTTACGTACGTAAGTGGCAAAAGTATATTAAATGAAGAAGAAAAAAAAATAAAGTTGACATTGCCAATTGTTGCCCCGTTGATTAAGTTTATAGTTTTGTAAAACTTTGAAACATTATTTTCTCCATATTACTATGAATTTGGGACCTACGCCACTATGATTCTCAACAGTCTGATATATAGGAGATAAAATAAGCATTCTAGAAGGATAAGATTTGGGCATATTAGCGGACAGCTGCCTGCTCTTAATTAAATAAATATAATAATAATAATCAATAAGTCAAACCAGCCTTGGAGATTTCGGTACTTTATATTGAAATTATTCTAATTGTTTATGTTTAGATACATTGTATAAATTGTATTGTTGAATTTTTAGGGAACTGGGAGTGACACCACGGCTCGTCACCTGTTACATGTCATGAACTCCACCCGCTCTCCCTCCTACCCCCTCCCGGGGTACGGTTCCCCTTACGCCACCTCATCCATGGCCTCCAGCGAGAGGCTGTTTAAGGATATCGACTGTGATGAGGTCTACCCCCGCCTCTATGTTGGAAATGCGTAAGTCATATTTGAAAAAATAAAATGGAATCTACTCTTGTTAATAAACATTCATAAATAATAAAAAACATAATTAAAATTGTATAAATAAATTCTCTATAGCCGACTGTTTCCTGTTAGTAATAATACAGATACTTTCAATATTTGGTAAATTAAAAAGAAATATACATATATATTCTTGACACAAAGAGAGTTTATTTTGAATTTACAAAAAAAATATGCACTCTTACCCCACCTGACCTTACCTATTTGAAACACATGCTTAAAATATGTTTTTTATAAAATAGATATTTGCGTTCTTATGATTTACCCAAATATTTTTATTTTGGAGCCATATTCAACGAGTTGCAAATACTATTAGAAAATGGGAATCACGTTGGGGTAAAGCGGGGTTCGAACCTCGGACCTCTGACCGTGAGTCCGCAACACTAGCCACGGGACCACAGCCCGTTTCTATTATTCCAACTCTTCTTAATGGAGAAGTTCATTCAAGTATGGCTTAATACCTTTTCACAATCAAATACAAATGATGGGTTTATTATAAATTATAAAAATCCAAATATTAATTAAAGAAATATAATATTTATACGCAACAAAATATAACAGTTGTTAGAATGAACCTATTATTTAATGATATATTATCACATACATTTTTTATGTTTTTTATTCTAGAAGTCACCTAACAGAAATGTAGATTGAAAAATTAATTGTGCTAAAAAATATTTTCATAGGCGGTACCTTTATTTGCCATCTAAATTGAGATAGCGCCAATGTCATACAAGTTTTTCACACATTTTAAAATACCTAATAATAAACCGAAATGTGCTAAATTATTTTATGTTACTTAGGTTTGCAGTATAATTTATGGTATATTTTTAGTTTTTATCGTTTGCTTTTGTTATTTGTAAATCATGACTTTATATAGAGTTTTTAGTGTTTTTCTTTTGATATTTGCTCATTTTATTATTGAAGTATTATAAATTTATGAATCAAGAGAGAAAACCTGTACAATTTTTTATTGTAGTTTTATTATTAGTACATCCAATTTAACATATTACCTATTTGCATATTTTTGCAAATAGACCTTTGTCTTGTCAGACAATATTGTAAAAACTAATGTCAACTAATATATTATTTAACATGGCTGCTACCAAAGAATTCAGCTGGTTTTTAAATAAAACGAATATACATATGTATTTTTTAAATTGGAATATTTTGACATCAGCACAAAATTTCAGACTGAATATTGATCCTACCATTGATACACCACAATAACTAATAAGAAAGTGAATATCTTGAACATTGTCAGTGCGTGGGTTCGCATTATTCCTAATAGTGGCTCTGGAACAAGAAATTAACTGTTGTGTTATGAGTGTCAATGTGTTTTTGGATTTATTTGTAACATCAAAATATGTATAGCATTTAATAAATCAAATCTACCGGACGGACATCGTCTACCTTATCTAATTCATCTTTACAATTGTAATTTTCAGTGAGGCAGCCAAATGCAAGAATTACTTAAAACTTATGGGAATTACGCATGTTTTAAACACTGCCGAAGGAAAACATTTTGGGTTGGTGGACACTGATCACCTGTACTACCGAGATTGTCCTCGTATTAAGTATATGGGATTTCCCATGATAGACCATCCTTCTACTAATATTTCCAAATACTTCTATATTGCCGCTAATTTCATCAACGATGCTATCTCCAGCGGAGGTGAGGAAAATGAATTATATTTTTATCAACATATTACGACAGAGATGGATACCTGCTATTGGCTGGTTTAACTTTATATCTGATATAGAATCGGAAGACAATTCTTGCTTACATTCTGCGAATCTACTAAACACAGTATTAAAAGAACTTTTGCGTGAATAATGATTTAACGAATAATTAACATGAATGACCTAATTTTATTAGTAATTTAAAAAATCAGTGGACATTATGCATTTAGTGTTTCATACCGGGCCTTACTCATAAACTTGGCATAAAGTCACTCCTAGGTACAGTGGTAAAATCTGAATGTATAAAATTACGCCTAAAATTCTACCTCTATAATAAGGATGGTATTCCCATCTTTCTTTTACCACTATGCCTAGGCGTAACTTTACACAAGGTTTATATAAGTCAGGCCCACTGTACCATTTTATCGAGCGACAAGTTTGACCTTTTTTAAATTTGTTTATAGGTAAAGTGTTGGTTCACTGTGTAATGGGAGTCTCACGGAGTGCTACATGTGCCATCGCGTACTTAATGATTAAACGCAATATGACGGCTACAGAGGCCATGCGTCTTGTACGCAGGAGCCGCAGTATCCGACCTAATGATGGCTTTCTACGTCAGCTCTGTGAATTAGACAACGAGCTCCGTCGTGACAGGCGCTAACCAATGCTTCTCCGACATTGTGTACCCTCTATACATCACTCAACTTGTAAAAAGACTTAAAGGGGCCGAAATGTACCTGCACTCGGATAATCAATACAACCAACTGGCGCCTTATGTGATTCTTAGATTCAGTTTGTCAAACTGATGGTGTTTTCTAATCTAAAACATTTTATTCTTCAATGTGTCACTCAGAATCTTAAATTATTTTTTTTGAAAATATACTTCTTTCATTCTATTATATTATAGCGATCCGGTGACTTGTACATTTCGCATAGATTTTGTAGATCACTGTCCCTTGCAGAAGCAACTTTTGTATAAAATTTTAATTTTAATGATTTGGTTTAATCTCATTGAATCTGAGTCCAATTATATTTTTCATTTAAAATATTGATATTATAAGTATAGATCTGATTAATTATTATACAATAACCAAAGATACAATTGATTATTAGTATTGGCTTTCCAATTTATTTTAAGACCTGTTATTTGAAAAGTTTTCATGAGGAAGATGCTTTCAGTAAAATTAATTTAGGATTGTAAATATGTATTTATTTTAAATTCTGTAACTAAGTAACATTTTTAGTGTAAGCGTGTTATTTCATCAAACCACTTAATTTTAATAATTATTTCTATATTTTATCGCCATGAATATTATTTTATTATATCATCCAGGTTGTGAAAGTTGTATTTTACTTTGTGAGTGATATTGTACTTTTTGTTACAAAAGATAAAATCAATGTTTTTCTAAAAATCACTATGCATGAACATTAAAATGGCACTAATAAGAAATGCAAACAGTCTGAAAATGTAGACAAATATTGTCAAATATTAGGCTTATTTGTTTTTCTTTACATTCATAGCAATAACACAGTGATGCTGTCAATTTACAACATTTAAAAAATACTATTTGCTTAATAATTTTAGATTCATACTAGGTATATCCAGAAAATAAGTTCCACTTGACGGTTTAAAGAAAACAAGTACCCATTCAAAAAAAATAATCTTTAGGCCTTGTCTATTTTTCTACATTACTACCATCACTTTGTGGGCACTTGTCATAGCGCGGCACAAGCTTTTGTATTCCCTCTTCATAAAACGGGACGCCCACTTCGTTCGTTGTCGTGCACATTATCACAACCTTCATTGAACTGTCTCACACATCTCCTTACCATTCAATCACTTATCACATGTTCTCCGTATACCTCACAGATCTGTTGATGAAACTGATTTAATGTTCTTTACATAAAAGAAACAAATAAATAGCATTTCAAACAAGCACCACGAAGCTTACAAAACTGTCAGCTAGTTCATAATGGTGTCAACTACTTCTCAATAGGTCAGGGTAAGTACCACGCATGTCGAAGCGCTGCGATGGCAAGAAATACAAATCGATTCTGGATATACCTTGTATTTGAGGCCTATTATTTCTAATATCATATTGTTAAGAGATTATGTTTATATTTAATTTGTTTTTGCTGACCATTCAATCTGCCTGTAAAAATATATTCTTTTATTTTTTCTACATCAGTATATTTTAATGAAAAGTATTGAATATTTTTTTTATTAAATCACAAAGTTTATTATATATATATGAAAGGTGTAATATCTTGTCAAGATTAATATATTCACCTTATATGTAAGTTACCATATCATATAATTTCTATAAATATTAAGCAAGATTTATATTTATAGTTATTTAATATTATGTAGATATATATTTTGTCCATATTTGTTACCTCGACGTCTTTCGATTCAAACGAACGAGTCTTCCGGGCTGTAGGATTAGTACTTGAGTAAAATATATATTTTCTATAAATTTACCTATCTTACTTTCTAGTAGCAATATTAACTTGTTAAAAAAGTAGGCTGTGTTCTCGGAGAACTATTTATTATAAAATTTATATTTACAGAAATGTATCTACATCGCTGTCCATAAATTGAAAATAAAACTTTTATTTTACGCTATTTTTTTATCTTTATAATGTACAATATAGTCTCTATAATCCGAACAATTGAAATAGAGCCTGTTCATTTTAATTAATTTTCGAATTACTGGCATCTTTAAAAATCAAACCAAACTTTTTGCATATCATTCATCAATAACAGTTTTTTATTTAACAGTGATATACCTGCACATATTATAAAGCATAGTAGGTTTATTATATGAGTAAAATTTTGATTCATGGGCTGCAAGAATGGAGTATAGTTCGGAGGACAGAACTAATTTTTCAATCATCACCTATCCAGGAGCATTATCGAGTAACAATAAGATTTTCGGAGGCAGCTTTAGTTCCCTCATTCTCTCACCCTTCATTCAATGCTATGGTTCGGATTACTGGAGGCTAGGTTCTCAGTGAGTTCGGATTACAGAGACTATACGGTATTTCTTCATTTCTGCTTAGTGTGGATAGCGATTGTAGTTGTTGATACTAAGATCTATATCTAATGTAAGTAAAAAACAATAAGATTTAAAGTTGTGATACAAAAATTATTGTATTTTCTACTAAGGTTACATAAGTACAAATACTATGAGAATAAGCTTGCTGAAAATATCTGAATGCGGCGTGTTATACATCTTGAGAGCTTTAAATAATCTTTCTTATTACTGCATATAGTTAGAAAATATTAATCATTTTCTAGCTGCATTGAAATTCTTATATATAAAATATGAAAATGGTATTTTTATTATTCAATTGTACATACTATTTTATGGTGTAATATTTTTTTATTAACTATAATAAATGATTTTAGAATCAGTTAAATACCTATGTTGACAATGCAAAAAATATTAAAATAGACCTACATTATTATTGTATAGTTATAATTTTATATTCATCACTTTTACACTTAGATTTTTTTTTTGTTTTGAAAAGCCATTGAGAAACACAGGGTTAGTGTAAAAAAATAATAATTCAATTAAACTAGAATTGTCACATAGTTAAAATCATAATCTTAGCTGATTATTTTTCCTTAATTTTTATAATAATAAAAATACCAGTATTATTAACTACCACGAAAATAACATTTGATTGGCACATGATATTGTTAAAAACAACAGCCTTACAGTAATTCAGCCATATAAATACAGAATAGAACTATTTTATAATATGATGATCAAAGGTTAAATAAGATTGCCAACAATAATTAATAATTAAAAATCTGGTATTAACAGCAAATAATATGTTAAAGCTAAACACCTAAATAACTCACAAAATAAATGCAAATATATTTATTAAATTATAAGTGCCAAAAACCACTGAAAAATATGTTCAAAGGATGTTTCAGACATTATGAATATATCGTCGGTTGACAGGTAAAACTCATTTAGTACAGATTTATGGTAGAATTATGTCACCAAGTACTATATTTTTCAACAATCTCTCGCAAAACTGTAGTTAGTGAAATTATCCAATCCTAAACAGCTGTTTTGGGGACCGCATAATGGACTTATTGATTTTTCCATGCAAGAGATTGTCTATAACGATGAGAAATATAGAACTTGTGACAAAGTCACTACCATGAATCAGTACTTAATGAGTTTTACCTGTCAACCGTCAGTATAAATTTTGTTTTTGCAGAACATGTTACCATGCCTCACGTGCATTTTATTGTATTGGCAATATTATTTATTGTTGAAATATGGGTGATTCATTGTACTGTCTTGCAAAGCACAGAGAGGGCATAGGAAACAAGTAAACAAACCTTTATGCATTGTTTTGTAAAGGGAAATAATATTCATGAGGAAACATAATACAGCATGATTATCGTTCACTTGAAGATATAAGTCATACCATTTTCATGTACATATATACCTTAACAAAGTGTGATTAAAGCCGTCACATTTAATAAATTCATGCATTAGCCTTAAATCGTTTCATAGTATCTACAAGGACAATGCATTTAAAAAATATATCAACAGAATGATTGAAACCAAATCGTACATGCTTTTGGATGCTGCTTTAATTTTTTTACCAATCTAAAAAAAATGAAAGCATTAAAATACACAATATATATAATTATGTCACTTTCCCTCTCTGTTCTTATCCCAGCAGTATTATAATAATGATTACTTTATTTAATTATGTAATATTAAAGCGAATAAAATAATCCTATAATCATCACACCACTTAACTAATTTGCTATGACGAGAATTGTAGTTTAAATATTATGTAATTATATTTTTCATAGTAATGAATTGAATTTTGGTTCTGTGGTAAAGTTTGAGCTTCTACCATAACTTGATTCCTATTTTTTATTTATTTATTAGCTGAAGAAAGTTCCCAAAAAAAATAATATATGTATTTCATAAAATTAATTGAATTGTATCTACAAAATTGTCAACATAAAACACAATGTCAGGTGGTTATAAAGTTATGGTTAATGACCATTATGATATAATTCCTACAAAATTGACACAGAACATAATAATGCAAATAAGGGGGTTGAATGCAAATTGCCACTGTGCTAAATTACTGTTTTTGGGAAGACCAACTAAACCAGCAGCAAAAAGACTATTTCTTTTAAATTCAATGGGCAACTTTTGCATGGTATTGTTATGGGTAGCGAAAAAACTTCATTTTAAGTTAAATGTGCACATTGAACTTAAAAGAAATAGACATTTGGCTACTGGTTTTATTGATCTTCCCATAAATAGTGGTCAAGCAAAGTAGTGTTTTTTCATTTAACCCCCTCAAATAAAACTAGTCAAAGATTACAATTGTAATGACTTGACTAATATAGGAAGTAAAAATTTACCAATAAGACCAAAAAATATAGCTTATTTAAAAATATCTAGCCTTTTATAAGTCGAAGCATCATTGAACTTCATCTATTGTTAAAAATATATTATTTATTTAGATTATACAAACCTTTATTTTTTGTTATTATATTTTATAACTTTAAAAAAATATTTATTCAACTTTGTTATTGAAATTATTTTGTTTATTGTAACAAATGTTTGGGCATACTTTTTTCAATAAAACTATATTCTATTAGGCGTTATTTACAAACTAAAAATATATATTTTAAAATGTGATATTCAATAAAGTGTATTTCTGGATTTCATTTTTGTCATTTTCCCCTTTTGCTTAGTGATTTCCTGCTGAGAAATAAAAAACCCATTCTAATATTTAACTTTTTTATTTATATATTTCACTTAATGTTTTACATTTTATTTTACAATACACTTGAGATTAACTACACTTCATAACTATACTTCATTAATATTAAGAGTATCGAAGTGTACACACTATACATACATAACTTTTAATATTTACCTAAACCTTATTTTGTAACGAAGTTAATAAAATTAAAAGTAAAATTATTCTTGGATGATATGATCACAGATATTAATAAAAATTAACAATTAAATTTTATCACATAGGATAATGTTTCAAACAATGCTAGTATCGGCGGCCTCCGTAGTGTAGTGGTCAAGACGCTCAACTCACGTACGGAAGGTTCCGGGTTTGATTCCCGGTGAGAACACAAAAATTACAATGTGATTTTTCTCAACCCTGGGTGTTCTGTAATGTAATTCACTACTGTAATTGGGCCTCCTGGCCTGTTGTGGTGCAAAAAAAAGAGAAAGAAATACAAATTATGTAGCGCAGGTAAAGAACATTACTTTCAAGAGATATTGGCATACTTGGTGGTAAAAAGAATTGAGCCACAAAATCACAGTTTTTAATCAAACTACTTTGACTTGTTAGCAAAAAATACTAAAATATTATTTATTCAGCTAGGTTAATGAAAATTTTGGAAAATATTAATTACCGAATACTACAAATTTCAGAAGACAGTGCTATAAAATAAATAATGAAAGAGAGATATTACATATTTTTCACTTGGGTCTTTCCACCACCAAAACGATGATATAATATGTTCTGTGGCTCAATA
Organism: Micrasema longulum; assembly: GCF_059751315.1. Lineage (NCBI taxonomy): Eukaryota > Metazoa > Arthropoda > Insecta > Trichoptera > Brachycentridae > Micrasema > Micrasema longulum. Next base: position 573,062 of record NW_028278162.1, on the reverse strand, counting down.
TCAGATGTTTATTAAAGTCGATAAAAGCCCTTAACCAACTTGACCAATCACAATGGAAGTGGTTCAGTTTATCGTGCTCATGTGGCCAAACGTCAAAGTCAACGCGAAACGTTTTTCGGTTTGTCCCTTTGTCGTTAGTTTTGCACTTTGCAAGGTTTCCTTTCTTTGAAACACTTCACACGGCAATATTAAAAAATACATATATAGATTTATAAATTTAAGTCGATGTTCCATTGGAATAGGCAAAACGAAAAACAATCACGGCGAAAACAAAAATATTGCGTCGATTACACCAACAGTAGCGCTGTGATTGAGCTACTGGTGTTGTATGATAACAATTCCTTAGATTATTTTTTTGCAATTGTGATATTATTAAGTAAATCATATCAATAAGGACAATATACACACAGATTAATGTGTATTTCTAAGAAATAAAAAATACTAAATAAAAGTGTATGCATTACCAACTCTGTTTTACTTGACTACGTTAAAAGGAATGTTATAATATTCAAATTAGAAAATAAAGTACCTATCTATGCTAATAACTGGCCTGTTTAGAAAAAAAAATTGTTTGAAACTTTTAAGTGAAAAAAACTCTTAACCTATAATAACATACTTCTATATACATACATATTACAAAAATATACATCAAAGTTCTTGAGATAAAAAAAGCCAAATTATTACATAAAATATTGAATTAAGATTCATCTCTAATTTTAACTTTTCTACAAATTGATGTTTCTTTAATGTAAATAACTTTTTTATGTGCTTTATTATTAACCTATTTTATGGATATAATACAGATCATTTTAATTTACAAGAAGCATCTGGCAAAATATCTGTTTATTATTTAAAATACAATTTTTTTAGTTAAGTTTAAAATAAAAAAATATGTTTTAGCACATATTCATTGGATGCTGTACCTGAACTTGTAAAAAATCATAATAGTAAAGTAATGATTTAAACCAAAGTATTTGTTTGATTAGAAACTTAAGAATTTACAGAAGGATAATATTTTAATTCAAGGCCATTAAAATTTATATTTTAAAATATTTATTTATACCCAAGTGCATACATTTTAAAACTTTTTGTAAACTTGAAATGAAGCATTATTATTTTTAAAATATAATATTATATGTTGATAACACAAGTAATAACGAACTGAAAATATTAGAAGCAATCTAAAAATTCTAATAAAACTGATGTATGTACTTATTTTCTCTATTTAAGTTTGTGATATATTTCTGTACAGTTAGTTCCAGGTATAAAAATAAATATTTGGGATATTTCAGACTTTTATCTATAAACAATGATCCCAATTTAACTTTTAAACTTTAGATCATCTAATTCAGCTATGAGTAAAGAGTATTTAAAAAAATATACTAACTGAAAATATTCATTTTATATACATGAGTGAGTGCTGGTGTGAAATGAACTATAACACAGACCAACAATGTTGATTTCTTTTCAACTATAAAAATGGAAAAAAGAAACCTAGACATGACAAAATATTTTGAAGAATATACAATAAAACTCAATGATTGAAAATGCATTAAAAAAATACTTAAAATATTTGTAGTCACCAGAAAAGAAGAACTCAATCTTAACAGTACAAATCAGTGTAGCGTTTTTTGTATTTAATTTTCATCAGACAACCTTATAAATAGGCATTAAAGACAATGTTTAAAATAGTAAATATGTAAACGAGAATATTTAGAATAAAAGAAAAAAAAATCCTCTTAAGGATGAAAAATAAAATAAATTTCAATAATATTTTGTAACTACATTGTGTTACTATTAAAAGCTCTAAGGAAAAATACCTTTTTTCTTTAATAACAAGATTCTCAAATAAATATTTTATTACACATTAGAATCACAGTACAGTTGAGAAGAATTCATATATTTGTACTCGAAATGAAGGTAGCAAATTATAAATTATTCAATATTTGAGAAGAGAATATCCCGTGTTTTTTCACAAGAAATTAATGATTTATCAGTTTCAATGTATTTTTACATATTATGGTGCAAACCAAAATTTTTAGAAAATGAAACCATGTGCAAAAGAAAATGTAAGATGAGTAAATATATCATAATTTTAGAAAACAATAAGTTCAAAAAATATATATATACATACAAGGTAAACTTTAATTTATTTTTCTAACAAATCAAAAAAGACAAGATAAAAAATATAACTGCTGAGTCATTTCGATTGCCGAACAAGTGCTCTAACTGAGCGCACCATCTTCTTACTTAATAAATAATACCATTTTATTTGTAGTCGAACTGACAGAATTACCAGCAATCAGAAGAACCAAAGATCAAATGCTATTAAACTCTTTCTATCGCACTTATGATATTTTTGTTATTTGATTAGTTGAAATATAAGTTTTAAGATGTAGTAACTTAATTGAGGGTTTATTTTTTAACATAAATATTTATTTATATCATATAGGTTTGTAAGTTTCAAAATAAAATTCTCTATATGTTACTCAAAATGTAGGTTTTTCTGGCCCATGTTAAATTCCCTTCACACACAGAAATAAAAATGTAACAATAATTTAAACACAATAGGAAAAAAAATGTCTAGTAAAAACTTTTTTTATATGTACAACATATTTATAACAGCAATAAATATATGAATTTTTAAAATAACAAAATAAACATGATTAAACACATGCAATTATAATAGAAACCAAATATACAAGTTAATTTAATGTGTATGGAATATACTATCTAAAAAGTGTTAAGAATATACATAAATACATTTACTTAAAAATAAATTAACTTTTACTCTAAGTTTTTCCACACAAGTAAATCAGTTTATTTAGTTTTCACAGAAAATATATTTTATGTACTTTAAATATTATATACAACATTCTATTAGTTTTGTGTTATCTGATATGATACATAGTTTAATTTGTTTATAATACACAATGAAAATACACTAGCATAAATATTGTGGTTCCACCATTTTGCTAGTAAAAATGGTCAATTTCATATTTATGTTTTTGTACTATCGTGCAAATTTTTAACTTGTATTACTGCCACTAGGAATAACTGCACTGACACCATATTGCACATTATCAAAAATAGGAAAGATGAGTAGAAATATTTGAGTACTTTGCACTCCATATACTGAACTTGTTTTCTGAAAGTACCGCAACTTCAACTGAAGTCTATAAAAATAAAAACACTATATTTTTATGCATAAAATAATAGTACATACATTTTTATTTTATTTAAAATGGCATTTTAACATTTGAACATGTTTATCAAAAAGTTTTTAAATAGAAGTGAGAAGAGAATTTTTTTTTTTTTACAAAGAAGCGATTCATTAGGAAGAAAATCAATTAATCATAGATAATGTTAAAAATTTTAACTATTGCAATGGAATTTCACAGAAAATTTAGATAGCTGTTTTCCTTTTTGTTTGTAGTGTATTTTTGGCTTATTGATACTGCTATACATTGTTTATTAACCAGTAAAATATAGTCTTAACAGACCACTTATAGTTTATCAAATAGGTAGTATTTTTATATAACCACAATTGGAGTGGCTTTAGTTGTGGTGTCAGTGTGCTACGTGTGGTATGATAAAAATCTAAAGGCCATACCTTATCTCAAGTTTAAGACCTGCAAATTTTATTATACAAACGGCAGTAAGATCAACAATCCAAGATGGATCATCTATAAATCGAAAGATTTATTACAACTACCAAAAAAAATTGCTATGCGAGCACAACGTCCTAAAAGAAACAGTACACTAAGACATAGCTTGGTAACTACCGTGAGATTCGCAGGAGACAAGACTCGACATGGAAGTCCCACTGGGAGATCGAGAGTCTGTTTCCCTATTGGAGATGGAAATATCCATTCCCGATGTGCTGCCATTATTGTCCGACAGTTCTAGCATGGGAGTGTCATGGTCGGGAGATATTTCCGTCTCGGGGTAGTACTGGTCTCCTTGGATGACCTGAGAGGGGGCGGTGGACTCTTCGGGAGGCTTGATGACCTGCGGAGGTTTGGGAAGAACTCGAGTGGGCCGCGGCCGGCCGTTCACTGTGCGCTGGGGACGCTGACGTCGAGGGACGGCTACCGGTATGTTTGACTCCCCACGAGAAGCCATGTTCATGTATCTAATGTTATAAAAATATGTAAAATAAAACACACACTTTGTTATATGCTTAACTAGGTACATAAACAAAAATAACGGCTTCTTCCAACTAAATCAATATTTTTCTATTTTGGTAAAATGTTGGTTTTCATAAATACACCAGAACCTCTTTTTACACGGTCGATACGTTCCACACAGTACCGTGTAAAAAAAGTATACTGAAAAAAGAACAATGCTGGATAAGTATCAAATAAAAATCTATTTGTGATTTTTTTTTAATGTAATAGTTTACTATTTAATGTGCCTTAATTTGATTAAAAAATACAATATGACAATAAAATACTTAAAAAAATCGTAACAGTGATTATTCACAATTTAAATATATATATTAGAGGCCTCGTAAATAAAAAAAGTGATGCAGGGAATTAAAAAAACTAATATGCATTATATTACAATTACGCAATGTTAAATTAATGTTTAAAAACTAAAAAAATTGTATTTTAAAAATTTAAAAATTGTATCGTGTTATTTCAAAACAGTGTAAAAGGAGGTTCCAATGTACCTCAGAGTAATAATGCGTAACCTAGAGAGAAGCCCTATCACTATGTTTCATAGAACGCAAGCAATGTTGGTTTGTTGGTTAGCAACCATTTTGTTTAGTTTGACAACAAACACATAACGGTTCTGTCGGATGCTTTTGTCGGTGCGCTTGGCTTTGTTTGTAAATAACTTGGATATTTACATTATAATAAATAAAAATCGGCTGTGGTGAATTGCAGTATGTTTGGTTGCAGCAGTAGGAGCGTCAAAGGTGTTAAAGGAGTCAGTTTTCACAGGTAATTGATTCCAAATATTTTACCATGATTTACATTGATTTTTGGCATTTATTGTCCCGACACGTGTATTATGTTGCTTAAAAATTTTCCTTATATCAACATGTTTACTTGAGATACTATTTTTTCTCAATTTAGGGGATAAAATTGTGAATTAAAATATGTTTACTGTTGGTAATGACAGTTGATTAAGGGCAATATGTCAGGGCAGCACTAGGCATCTATATAAAGTTTGAGTCTTTATCGAGTAGAGGTTGATTCAAATTTTACTCGAAAATAACAACGTTAACCTTGAAATCGCATCTTAAATGACATGTCCAAATTTCAGGCCGCTATGACTCGCTGTTTGTCCGTCACATCTGTTGGAGATGTGACGGACAAACAAACAAACTCAATACCGGACTTTGGTTCCATGGAGCTGGGATTTATGTCTCAATAAATGTAACATAAGTATATTGTGAATAAAATGAATAAATGAATAAAAAAATAAACACACACATGTGTTTTCAGTTTTATAAAATAAATATAGGTGAATTATAGAAAAATAAATTGGAATAACCCTGCAATAATAAATACACAGGTACATATTTAAAAGTATTTACAATGCAAATTAATATCCATTCGGCAATTCTCGACCTGAGTACGGCTCATTGTTTTACTGCGAACTGTAGCTAACTTAATGCCCATTAGTCATAGAATGGTTTTTCTCCTGGTTGGAGCTGAATGTGCTCCTCTATAGCTTGGCGCATTATTACTCTGAGCAATGTACAGATGTACACATAAAATTATCTAGAAATAATTGCAAAATTAGTAAAAAAATAATACAATATAGTCAATGGTTTATTTGTTATAATCTACACCTATTCCTATAACCTACAAGAGGCAATGTACATACCAAGCACATTGAAAAGGACTAAAAATAGTGAGCCTTTGAAATATGCAATCTGTACAAGGAGGTGCATATTGAAGATCCTAAGGACACAAGGATAACCAACATAAACTTTTTAATAGTAAAATAAATCATCAGTTAACAGGTAAAACTCACTCAGTACAGATTTATGGTCTACGAGATCTATATTTTTCAACAGTCTTTGGCATGAAAAAATCACTTGGTCCATAAAATGATCCGTAACAGCCATTTATGATTGTACAATTTCACTCACTACAGTTTTACAAGAGATTGTTCATTTAAAATTAAAATTCTAAGCTTGTAAAAGATGTTAAGAAATATGCGCCTGAAGACAATTAAATACTGATGGACAGCGATTATTATCAGATGCGCTTACCAGGAGCTGATTGAAAAAGTGGTTGAGGGTAGGGCTAAGAAGGAGAGGGTTCTCTTACCTGGTGGGGTGGCAGTATGTTGGTGTGGACGCTCCCTGCAGCACGGCCTCGTGATAGGAAGGAGGAGGCTCTCGGTACAGGTGGTAGAGGCTAGCCTCGTCCAATGGCCCCTGATCTATCTGCCTCTGGTAGTTGTTGTTGATGCTGATTACGGGCAGTGGATTGCGAGAAGAGTAGTACCGCCAGCCGCAGCTGACGACCAGTACGGCTATCAGCCCGCAAGCGAGGGAACCCATCACAACTATAGTTACGACTGAATTCTGAAAATAGCAGAAAAAGTATAAATAGTAATAACAACAGCAACAGTAAAATTATTTTCAAGAAAGTCACAATTAACTCTTGTGTGGCTATGATGTCACATAAGTCTACATAAAATACATATACAATACATTAATATATCTGTTATTTTTTTAAATAATGATCTTGTATTTCATTATAAAAGGCCTAAATTATACGATTATTTTAGTAAATTACGGAAAATAGATTATTAAACAGTAAGCATATGTGTTAAATTTGTTTTTAAATACCTCTATTTCAAATCCTTTACAACACCGTTTCCAGAGGCATTTTTCGGAATTTAGTGAAAAGTTCATATTTCTTTACAATCAACCGCAAAAATAACAAAACACGGAAACTTTAAAAGCTTTCATTGAACCCATCACCACAGTTGCATTGTCGACGATCTCACAGCTGTGGACGTCCGGTATTGCGAGAACCGGATGCCTTGTAAAGTAGACAAGTGTGGTTTAGGCTCTCGGGAGGCATTCGTAATATATGGCCTAGCCAGTCTTATCGCCTCCGCTTGATGACGATTATCACCAGGGGTTGGTCGTCGAAGTGACACCATCAGTATTCTTATGAGCCACCTTTTTTCAAAACTCAATAGTTTGCTGTTAATAAAAAAGCCTAAAAAAACTTTTTTGACCAATAATGATTAACCCCTTGCTCCCTGACGGTACAAATTTGTCCTGGTGTAAAAAACTCATATATCTTGTATATTAGGATACATTTGATATAACTCATCACTGTCGGTACATATTTGGTCATTTTTAACTAGTTTTGTAAATTTTGAAGTAATTATTACCAAAATTTACTTCTGGGGATCAGTTTTGCGTAGAGCTGTTATCCATTAGATGGTGTAAAATTATTGCTCCTTTACAAACCTCGATATTATAATCTTAAGAGTATATACATCTAATTATGATAGCAAGTAAGTTCTTTTTTATTTAAATATTTTTGTGGTTTGATTATAATGCGGGTTTTCCATTCATTTTAGTAAATACATCATATTGGAAATATAACAACTTTTTATATTGCAATTCCCTGACGGTACAAACTTGTGGTAAATTTTTTCTTTTAATATAGTTTAAAAAAAAAAACAATAAACACATATAATCTTTTTCAAGCTATAAATAACATCATTCAAAAAAAAAATGTTCCAAAACTCTACTAAATCTTTGTTTAGGGATCAGAAAAAAAAGCTCAAAGCAGTAACTTCTACATCAAGAGGTGTGACAGTAATGCGTGATAATTAATTTGACAATCAATCAGGTTTGTCAGTATTGCCATTGTACACGAGTAAAAAATTATACAATTTAAAGTACCTTAATGCAATCGGCTTCATCAGATCCATCTTCACAATCATCTTTTCCATCACAAATGTTTGAATCATCAATACACAGTCCTGAGTTTGAACATCGGAATTTGGTAGCCAGCACTGAAAATCGAAAAGATTAAACATTAGATATTCAGCAATAAAAAAAACCTGTGGGGATAATAGTCCATGATCGATGACACACTCTATCATTTTACTTGAAATATAGAGCGACGACCGATGAAGCAAGTCATCATTTTATATTTCATTCAATACAACATATTCTGCAAGACTAACAGTATTGCACATAACAACGAGAGCAACGTTCTGCGGTACATTAGCATCGTTCCTACCATGGGGAAATGAACAGCAAAGGAACGTGGCCTATAAAGAGAACACAGGGTGTGGTAACGCCCAGTCAACCTAACCAGTTAGCCCAAACAGCATGAAATCCAAGTGCAGCGAGTTCACCCCTCATCGCCGCAACACTCGCGCGACACTATTTATTATTTATTCACCGCGTAATAAATATGCATCAAACAGCAACCTCGTGTATTCTGTCAATTTCTTACGGCGGTAGGAGCTTTAACAACCCTCAACAACCTAAATCCTACAAACCTGCCAGTATACTTAGTAATGAACATGTCACTGAAAGTATCGTTCATCGCCAGCGACTTCTTTCTCCCAGCTTTCTGGCAGCATGCCAATACCATCTCGAAAGAACGACTCATCTTTTGAGGTTATCTACGAATCGAGTAATTTTTTGGCATCTTTATAAGAATGAAAATGCTGCTCAGCCAGGCCATAATTCATAGATCGAAATAAGTGGTAATCAGAAGGAGCGATGTGGGTGGTGTAGGATTTCCCATTTGAGCGTTTCCAAGTATGTTTTGAATTTTGTGAAGAAAAAGAGCTGAAACCTTTATTGATGCGAGTGAGCTGTATTTTTCTGTATCTAGCTGTATTTTTTCACCTACTATGCAATGCCTGAAAACACTTCAATTTTCATACTTCAGTTAATTTAATCAGTAATATTTTGAGTATGGCCAAATGTTTATAAGTCCAGCCTATATACAAACATTTGGAGATACTCAAAACATTGCTGTGATATATTATTTACCTTGACTGAAGCAACCGACTTCATCAGATTGGTCTGTGCACTGAGATACTCCGTCACAGCGCTCGGAGGGTAAGTAGCACCCCTGGATGCCGGCGCAGGATATTTGGTCTTCACATCCCTTCACTGTCAGTAAAAAAGAAGAAAAGAATGTTCATTGTTACTAATTGAAGTTTTAGAAAGTAGATTGAGTTTGTCTACTGAAATGCATTTAATTATAATAAGTAAAACAAGTTTTTTAGTTTTGACCACTTTTAATTTAAAATTGCTCACACGAAGAGTAACTTCAATACTTTGGACGGAGACAGCCGGACCGCGCATCGGAAGGAATCGTCAACCTCGGCCCCTGTTATTTTTTTGACAAAATTTGAATGTTTTTTTAAAAATAAATATTTGCCTTCTTATAATTTACCCAAATTGAAAAAGTAAATTTAATTGAATTAGCCACTGAATGTGAATATGCCAATTCTTACAACTGCAATTTTCCAGTAATTTACTCACCGCATGAAACTTCATCTTCTCCGTGAGGGCAGTCCATCTGTCCATCGCACCGCTGCGTGTGCGGGTTGTAGCAGTGACAGTGGTCAGGGGCCCCGCACGATACGTAGCCCGGGCGGCACGATGTGCAGCCTGCCCCGGCCCCCTCATCCCACCCGTCCAGACAGTGGTCCTTGCCGTCGCACCAGCCTCCTAGAGGGTAACACCCGCCAGTCCTGCATATCCAAGACAGTCAACGTATTTACCAACTTATTTATTTGACAGTAATTGCGATATACAATGTGATAATAATCATAGCAATAATTGAAGGAAGAAGGCGCATCTCTTGACTAAAGAAGTTGGGAGACTGGTTCCATTGCAGAACTCAGTCCTTGTTCAGGGCAGCTGTTTGTACAAAGTCAGAATTGATGGGATGATATCCGATCTTCAGCAGGGAGAGGAACACGGTGTAGGTTGACTAACATCGTGGTAATATCCATTTTGTTTTCAGCCGCTCCGAATAAAGATTTGGAATTACAGTGAAAACCAATCTCTTATGTTTTTAAGCCAGAAGATAAGTATTCTTCCTACACTACGTTTTCTTTTAACCATTCCTTGGAATATGATTTGGACTATTTTGTACTTCTATCCCTGAAAAAAATGTCTAAAGTACACAATATTATTATGAAGAAAAGAAAGCTAGAGCTAGCTATTGTTATTCAAAGTAAGAAACTATAACGCAAAGAAAATTTACATGAAAATTGGTAAATTAGGCTTCCTTTATAATTCTTCTTTGGACATATTTCTAGGGGGAACTCTGTTAGTTTAGAGAAAACTATCCTCCCGGGAAGTGTCGAAGGGACAAGGTCGCGTGGACATCAACCGACAAGATGGAATGGCTTAGTCACTGAATTATCTGAATTATCATTGACGAATACCTACAGAAGAGCACAAGACAGATGGAGGGAGACTGCCCACAGATGAGCCATGCCTGGAGTCAGCTGTGATCACCATCCTCAGGCACGAGGCACAGATTGAAGAGAGAGATAACTGTTCAAACTTAATGAAAAGATATTTGCCACCTCTTTTGTTTTCATTTCCATGTATATAATGTCTAGGATTACAATGGTACGGAAAACTAAAATACATGCAAATGAAAATTTTCTACAAAATTTCTTGTCCTAAATTCGGAATATTTTCTGTTAAGATTTCAGTACCAGATAAAACAATCTTATTTTTGTACCAAACGGTCAAGATACACAGCAATCGGTCTACAAATGCAATATGCATTACTGCAACTGGATGCAAATAAGAAAGAGAAGTATTTAATAATAACTTACTTGCAGTACAGCATGTCACGCCCACAAGGACCACAATATTTCTCGTCATTACCGGTATTGACACAATCGACAATTCCGTTACACCTCGATGTTTCATTATTATAGCAGCCACCATCAAAACCACCGCATGGTACCATCTTGTCACCGCTACATTCTGAAAAAGAAAAAAAAATTGCAATATCACATTAATGTATCTTTCATGTGAACTAAAATCAATGCAACAATCGAGGTCTCGTATTCCCCTTTTCCGCACCCTCAAACTGAACGGATTTTGATAATTTGTTTTAAAGAAAGAAATTTTCTGTATCGGCATGTTTGCATTTTTAAAAATTGTTATTATACTTTTATACCGTACGTCCGAAGACGACGGATAAAACTAAGTGCTTGTAAGGGTTTTTGGATGATCCTAGTTCCCATAATAAACCATTTATCGATAGAAACATGCCAATAGTAAATATCTACAGTATGTAAAAAAAATCACTGCTCAAGTGCCATAATCCAAGGAGAAAATGAGGGAATACGTTTGTATGAAGAAAAGTCAGACCATGTTTCTTCTTAAGGCTTTGACAAAGAAAAAGGTTGTGTTTCCGAACCCCTTCAGCATTGATTTAGTTTTTTTTTTGTGAAATTTAAATGAAAATCACAAATGGATGCTTTTAATTTTTAAATATTTATATATCATATACAATGAATTAGCGTTACAGTGCACAAATATAAATGGTTTAAAGGCAAATGTTAATAATAAAGATAGGTAAAATGATGGAGTATCAATTTTAAATTTAAAATTCAGTGAACAAACTCGTTGTGTTCTTACTTTTAGTACCTGCATATTATGTAATAGCAGATTGTACAGCTTAGGGTATTTTATATTTTAATTTAAACAACTGGACATATTGTGTTTGTATTGTTTTAGGTATTATGATATATATTACCATCGAGTACAAAGCTGTTTTTCATAGTATCACATTTCCATTCATCAGATCCATCTTGACATTGTATCTTTCCATCACACCTCAGATCGTAGTCTATACAACTCAGGTTGTCTGCACAGTGAAACTGATTTGGTTTACATACAAAGTAAACTATTCTGAATCCTCTTCCTCCAATCAAAAGCTGCAACAACAGGATATTGAGTATTTCACATCTATTGTTTCAAAAGTTCCGTGACAAATTTAACACGATTGTTTAAAGAAATTTCTAAGAGAAAGAAAAAAATTGAGTAATAAATGAAAATTTACCAAAACTGTATAAATTATTGAGTAATGTATTACGTTTTTTATATCAACTATTTAATTAATTTTCCAGAGTTCCTCATTTATTCAATTAAATAAATACTCATTATTTACCTTTGACGTATGAAACTTGATGGTAACATTTTGTCCTTGTACCACATACTGTGGAATAGAGACATTGTGTCCACATAGGGGTGTTGAGGAGTAAGACAACCAATTGTGGATGCAGCAAGGCGGAGACAAACATAAAGGGTCATCCTCAATATCCAAATCAACAACCCTGAAGTGGCAAATAATCATATTACAATTGAATCCAGAACTTTATACAAAAAACTATATTGATACAAAGCATCATAAAGTTTTGATTACTACCCCCGTCAAGGGTGCCATAAGTAAAAAAAAAAAACTGTGTTTTGAGTAAAGTATGACATTTTATAGAATTTAGGTAGTACACTGTGCCAAACTGTCATAACTATAAAGTTCATTATGACCACATACGGAGTGCATAATGGCACTCTAACATATATATCTATAATCTTTTATAATCGAGACTGCCATAATACGAAATGTGGCAGTCATAACATTTTTACCAAGTTTCAAAATTAACAATTAAATATATTTTTTAATAAAAAATAATTGTTATTGAATGTATATTACAGTATAATTACATTGTTTTATAATCTGTTGTCGAAAATTGGGATACAGTCAAACATTTTAATAATATCTATTTTTCTAGTCTTAGGCGAAAGCATTCGATGGTCAGTAAACAAGTTTAATGTGTTTATTCAGATAGTTGTACTAAATATTAATTTTAACAAGTAGTCATTTACTAACTAATACACATTAAATACAATAATAACATCAACAAACAGTTTTTTAACTGATGCTTATCGGCGGGAAGGGTAGAAATAACCGCTACGCCGGCTACACTTTAAAGGCGGGAAAGATTTTTATTTTTCGATTATTTTAAGTCAAAGCTTCAAGATGCTCCAAATTACACACACACATCTATAAAAAGTAAGATAACCTGTCGTTTCATTTACGTACACACATACTCTTGCACAGCTCTTATGAGAAACATGAGAGGATAAATTATATCTGTCTTCTTTTCACACATTTTCATTATATGATTGGTGAGCAGAACGGTGGCATTTTCTGATTGTATTTTGTATAATACGGATTGTTGTTTCGTTTGTTGTTCGTTCTGCGAATATGAATATAGACAAATACCTATATATATTTTATGTCGTGTTATAAGTATATTTAACTTCTACTTTTATCTGTTATTAGATATTTAGTGTATATTCAAAATGTCATAAAAAATAACTGTTATTTTAGGTGGTACCGCATAAAATGTGGTAATTTAGACAAAAAAATAATTCCAGAAGAATATACTGTAAGTATGAATCGATATTATTTACTATGGAATTTTATCAAGAAATATCTAAAAAAAGATAAATACATATCATTGCGAAGAGTATTATACTTTTTATTTATAATATTAAATGATTAATCAATGTTAGTGGATTAATTATCTGTGATCCATAAAATGTGTTACAAAACAGAGATTCATAAAATAACATGAACTACATTGACAATGTCAATTAATATCAAAATTATTATACATTTTAAATGTAAAATAACTTAGTACCTGATGACAGACAAATAATTGTTTTTCCCTTTTTCCTGTTGAATTTATGAATAAATACTAATTTGATACAGCTTTTTAAAAACATATAAAATATTATAAGTTTTAAGTATAATCAGTAAAAAACAATAAGAAATCGATAAGGAAATGAGATGATTCAAGGCACAATTTTTTCATAAGTATATTGTTATTGTGAATAAGACTATTATTTTAGACACCGACCTCACCACATTGGTAAAAAAATTATACGTTCATAAAAAGAAACATAATTTTTAATTGTACATTGGATTACCCGACATTTAAATGTTAGAGGTAACAAAAATAAAAGTATTTTTTGAGTTAGCTTTTATTTTGCAGATCTCCATGTTTTAGAGTGTTAATATTTAAATCAAACAATAATTTGAATCTACTAATTTTATTTTATGCAGAATCAGACAATGAGGAAGTTCAGTGGTATGGAAAATTTGATATAAAATATGTTTTCTTAAGAGTTTTAAAAATTAGAGCTTTAAATTGTGCAGCAAACTTATTTGAAATTATAAGAATAAAATTATAAAAGTCAACTACTTCGAATGACATCACTATTTCTTTAAAATAAACCAATGATAGTGTTGTGATAGCTTTCTGGTTTACAAAAAGCCAATTCACTAATCAGCAGAACTCATCGAAGATAACTTGTGAAGTCACACATGGAGTAATTTAAAAATTACAAAACTAAAAAATCATAACGCTGATAACACAATACACAAATTTAAAAAAAAATGGTTTAGTTTGATAGTCTTTTGACAAATATATTTTTAAAAAACACTGAACTTCCTCATTGTTTTGCCTTGTTAGGGCATTCGCAAACAAATATGAAAATTAAGTAGACTGAAGAAACAAATATCTAGTAAATTACTTATTAAAAAACAAAAACGACATTCTTGTAAGAATCTTAGAGGATAGTTTTGTGATTATAATATGAACTAATTTGGAACTGTCTTCAAGTGAGAAATCACAACGAGGACGTTGTAACTAAATTTAGTTCAGATCTTATTATTTGGCAATCAATGTAATAAAACGGTAATAGAAACAGACTAATTTCATGTTTTGGCTGCGTTTTATACCATCTTAATATAAGAAAATGTCTAAAATTTGATAGGACATAGATTTCACTATTTCGTGATTATTAAAAAATATAATAATGATAATAAGCCATACTAACTCCGAAAGAAGCTTGTATTGCAAACAGAGTATAAATGTTTGAAAATGTACTCTTCTACAGGTGCATTCAAATTTAGATCAATGTTATTGTTTACATGAAGTTTTCATTGATTTTTGAAGTGTATAGAAATAAAACTTAATCAAAGACTCCAAGTTTTAAATATGTACAATCATAAGCAAGATAACTTGCGAATTCGAAGGCTAAAGGAAGAAAGTTATTACCTTAAATTCAGTACTGCTCCCTGGGGATAGAATAAAAGCCATGTGCAACTTATGCGTTCAGGGTAACTTTGAGGATAACCAGGGCTTGTTATCTCCCCCGATGGTTTCAGTATCTTCACAGGTCCACATTCGGGATTTTGTACACTTAATTTACGCCCCTCGGATAAAACTAAGAAGATATAAAAATTAGAGGTCACATTACAAAAAATGTGATAATTAGTATTAATAAGAGAACAACAAAATAAACTTACACGGAATACTTATCAATATGATTAAATAAGTCGAAAGGAACATTTTCCTTCCATAAAAATGTGGAGCAACGAAATTTGTTGGTAAATGACAGATAAAAATTTGTTTTTGTATTGTGGAAAATGGATGTGACCTAGTGATGGATAATCGATCACGATTCATGATAATCGCTTATTTCGATGAACAAACTATTCGGCTATTTTAATAACCGATGATTTTCTAATGTATTTTGACTGTGTTAATTATTATCGGCTAACAAATAAGTCAATAGTACTATCTTATTGTAAAGTTAGAAAAAAAACAAACATGCAAAAATTTAATTTCCTTTCCATGGCGATTGATTGCTTAAACCCGAAAGTATTTTTAAAAAACTCGGAAGAAACTCAAAGTTTCTACAATCATATCAAAATAATGTTGATGTTGTGGTTTCATCGCCAATTCGAAAGCAAGAACTAATTAACTTTCAAGACTCATTGCTTTATTAAAAAAAATATTTTTCTCATACACATTTTTTTCACGCCTGTTATTTAGAATTTAGACGTTTTCACGTTAACAATATGCCCCTTGTCATAATGTCCGCCTAGTGGGGAAATGGTCAGCGCATTTGCCAACCATGCAAGAGGTAGGCATAAAATATATGCTTGAAACCGTGTTTTTACTCTGAAATATTTCATAATCCCTGGGACTGGCACCTAAAACATAAAACTGGTCATCTTGCATTCAGGTAACAAAAAAACAAGATACCCTACAAGGTGTATCAATACAGCACCTTATGCACCATTAGATGCGGAAGTAAATAATGGCGATGATTGCACTAATTGGTAAATACGTGTATCATCTTTTGGTAAAGGGCCTCAATAAGGAAAAAAACCGATTATAAATTATCCGATTATTTTTTTATTAGGTTATCAGCAACACTAGAATTGATAACAGAATGATATTGTGTTGCCATTGGAGGCCAATACAATCATGTGTTAACCATAGATTAAATAATCCATGCAATACACAATCTTTTTTTTTTTAAATTCCGTCATCGTAAATTTGTTGTCTATGTTACGAAAAGCTGTCAAAGTTTGATGTTTTATAGCGGTTAATCGGTTCGACGCGAGTTATGCCAACTTTCCTTGTTATGATTAATCGTTTACTGAAGTGATTTCAAAGACCTGCCGGGTATTTTTGTTTAAAATGTCTTATGATTTAGAAGACATAAGCCTTACTTCACAAGAACTTCAAGTTCTGTCCGAACTTGACAGGTAAATATAGATTAACCTAATATTTCAAATGCCTCAAAATAATATCATCATTTTGAGTCTCAGTGTCTTTTTTCCAACTGTTTTAAAATCGTAATTTAATTTCTATTTTCCCTACTTTCTGGTGTAAAATAAACAAACCCACGAACCACCTAAAACATTATTTATACAGCCAAATAAGTTTCCAAGGGTAAAGTACTTATGTTGAATTAACACAATACTTTATTGTATTAATAGCAAAAACATGTGTATGTATCCACTATCTTCATTTTTGGTCACATTATGAATTGTTTATTTTTATTCTTTCTTGTGTATAATATTACTTGATATTATAATAGCATGACCGGGGCCCACATTACAATGGGAATGTACCAGAGTTATCTTCAATTGTCTATTGAGTAAATCGAACTTTGTGTATGGAAAATTTAATATATTTATAAATACTATAGTTTTTTTCAGGCCTGATGATGAATACAATATTAATTGTATCTTAAAATAACATCAAATGACTTGACTTTTGAATGAAAGAACATTAGATAATTTTAATATTTTTTCATCTACTAGCAATTTGTGGATTCAAATCCTTTAAACTTTTAATGCAAATTATATTGTACATTAGATTTCATGCAATATATTGTTTTTCAACTGATTTCATATGTTTTTGTCAAGTATTTACGTACTAAGTAAAGAGTTATTATTAAACTGAATGATAGTATATTCCAAATAACTCTTGCAAAAATTCCATTTAAGTATATTTTTTTTAATACTACATATGTCAGTGTCTTCTTTCTCTAAATAAAACATCACACTGTTTACCCATAGGAGTAGGCAGATAGGATAGAATTTCACACTACTGTATTTGCATACAAACTTCACTTTTTCTACATTTATACATCTTATGCACACATGCCAATTGTGTGGCACATAGGTAAAGAGGTACATGTCACTAAAATTAATAAAATGAGTTAATTATGCAGTTCCACTTTAAAAGATATACGGAATGTTGGGTTCTCACCCATAACAATTAGGAAAAACTGATTAATTTCAGTAATTAAATTGGTTGACGTCGTATGATTCAAAGATACTATTAGGTAAATAATTACATGTAACTTGTTTAAAAAATGCTTTTAACAACATAGAAAAACCAAATACGAGAAGAAACACAATATGGCTTGTACTATTTCTAGCATTTCATTCTTAAGTTTTTGCATTTAAAGTTTATTCTAAGATAGCACCCGAAATTGTGTGTTAAAGAAATAAACCAGCAAGAAACTTCAAATGGCTCCCCTGCACAATTACCTAACATTGACATGCACCTCTTTACCTAAATGCCACAGAATTATTTCAACTTTTGACACGTCCATTTTCAATGATTTGGTGTATTTCTTTCTTGGTCTTTCTTATTTGCTGCCCTTAAAAACACCCACGGAAATTATTTTAGTTAATATTTTTCTCTTTCCAGTCGACAGTTTGGATTTCTGAGACTAAAGCTTCCGGAAAATGCAAAGAAGCGAGCCATCATACAAAAAGCTGTCAAGTATTTGGAGAAAATGTTGATTCAAGTTCAAACCCAAAAAGAAGAAGAGAAAACTAAAGAAGATGGGTCCTTCAGCATCACGGAGCATATTGATGATGATTCCACCGTACCCAAGGAGATCAGTATTGATCCTAAGACATTCTGCAAATTAGGGCATTTTCATCTCCTCATGGAGGATTATTCAAAAGGTACACACACACACTTATAAGCATTTTTTTTTTTTAATGAAAGCATGATATATATTTGCTGACAAAAGCTGGATTCAAACCCCTCAGGATTTTCCCCTACTCAAAATATTTATTCTTCTCTGTTGAAATATTGGTCAATCTATATTATTGTTTTTATTTATTTTTGGAACAGTAACAAATTATTAGCGACACACACACATACACACACAATAATATTTAACTGGGCCTATAATCCTTTATGTATGTATGTATGCTTGTTACCTCTGATTTATCATCGATGTTGATTACATTCTATGCACCGCCTAGGTCCAATATTGTTAATTGTTTTTTTTTTTTAATACTAACTCACAGGTCACTAAGTCAGTGGCGTCACTAAAAAAAAAGTTAATGAAAATCAACGCACGGGTCGTTTAAAAAGCCTGAGTGGGTCAGTGTCTGACCCGCGTGTCACAGGTTCACCATCACTGACCTAGGTTGAGTAGAACATCTACTATATATTATTTTCAAAATTCTTGATCGGTAGCTCAATACAATGCACTTATCAACAGAATATAAAATACTGGCAATGAATATGCTTCATATTCTGATGTATTTCATCACTATCATCATACGCCTGTCCACACCGATGGTGCATAGGGCACTGCATTAGTACACTTATCATCGTTCCCCTTTCGCACTTATATTTTATTGGAGACTGCATTTTTACAACAACCGCAGGTTATCTTGATCATTTTTGTTTGAACCCGAGACATCTTGAATGGTAGGCAAACGCACTGGCTACTACACCATGAGGATGACGATTTATATTTCTTCTTTAGTCTGTAGCTGTTCATTCCTGAACGTAGGCTTCCTCCATCCTTTTCCATGCTAAACGGTCTTGGGCTATTTGCATCCATACTGTCCCGAATGCTTCACAATATCATCTCAGCGATTGGTGTACCAATGCAGTGCCCTATGTACCATTAGGTGCGGAAAGGGAATGATGATGAAGCATAAAATATGTACCTCTGTTTTTTAAATATTTTATTCCTTTCCTAAATACAATTTTTAATTAACATATAAAATAAATAACTGTCCACAGCATGCTAGTTACAAAAATCATTTGATACAATGAAGATTTTTACAAAAAAACACACTGTGGGACCTGAAATATCTATTAGCCCGATATTTGAATTAACCCAGGCCTGATTATTATTTTGGATAATTAATATAGCGCCATTTTTGTGAAAATCATCTCGAGGCGCTGTACAGTAATATCTCTGCTATTTAAATACAAAAGTACAGTGTATTTAATCAACAATACTTTGAGTAATCTTGACAAACACCCTAGGCAGTTAAATAAAAAATTGTGTTACGTGGGTTATTTTTTTATAAATATAAACTTATGCTTACCATCTATCAGGAATTTAGATATAAATATTCTTATGTAAATCTATGCCTGGGCGAATTAAGAATAGAGTTCTGCATGTGTTATACAATCAGAATCCTGGATGAGTGATTTCAACTCGATGGCTGCTCTCGATAAAAATCCTGAAAAAGGAAATTGAGTGGAGAAAAGTCTGCTCTGTAGTGTAGTGGTTGACGCATTCGCCTACTATGCTTGAGGTCTCAGGT
The DNA here is from genome assembly GCF_059751315.1 of Micrasema longulum. Taxonomy (NCBI): domain Eukaryota; kingdom Metazoa; phylum Arthropoda; class Insecta; order Trichoptera; family Brachycentridae; genus Micrasema; species Micrasema longulum. Next base: position 553,101 of record NW_028278162.1, on the reverse strand, counting down.
TCGATTCCCGGGAAGGTTGGCATGAAATATTTGTTTTTAACAGTGGTTTTGCACTGAAGTATTTCATTTCCTTGGACTGGCTCCTGGGCTGGTATTCTGAACGGAATTGCGCACAAAGAGATCGCTCTGTTGCGTGTATTTATTTTGTAAATATGCGTTCAAAATGTGTTTTCTACGCGCACTTTTCGTTCAGAATACCATCCCTGACGACTGATCACCTCACCTTCCTTTAACAGATAATCGAGGTACGCTGCATTTTGTTTATGCAGCGCCCTATGAACCATCGATAAAATATACAGTAAAACACTTTGGCCCGCATGCGTCTGGAATATAATATATACTGCCGAAATAACAAAATTGTCATTTTTCTTAATAAATCTTAGTTAATAAGTACACACTTACAACTTATTTTTCATTGTATTGTATACCGTAAAAGAAATTTTAAACATATTTATAAAAAAAACAATAAATTTAATTATATCTCTTTTGTGTAATTCCATAATTGAAGATATATAATCCTACGCATGTGAAATTGTATCGACGAATACCTTCAAATTGTATGTTTTCTATTAAGTATCTTTGTTGAATTACCTTATAAAATAAAATTAAAACTCCGTTTATCCGAATTCCAGTCACCTGGATTGCCAAATATTCAGATTGTTATCAGGGAACAGAAAATAAAGGAGAAGTTTTTAATTTTTATTTAATTGCACAATGAACTTTGCTGGACACGTTTACGTAAGTTTTGTATGTGATTCCAATTCGCTGTATTATTTCAAAAGCAATAAAATCTCTCACTCATTCATCCGGATAGTAGGAGTTTTACTTTTGTATTATGTAAATATTTTGACAAGTATGTCGGTAAATGAATAATTTTAAATTGTGCAAAAGTTTTAATTAAAAACCTTTTTTTTCTACAGCAATGTCCGCGTATCAAAAGTTCTTTAAGCTAGAACCCAATAACTGGAAAGATCCACTTTTCACATACGGTCTTGGTTTATGTTACTACCACTTTAATGCATACCAATGGTAAGTTGCACATAATTATTACACTTTTGAATTGATTCCACTATTTATTAATTTATTTAATGTTTTTTTATTTAATAATACTGTAGAATTGATTCCGTTTTTCCTTTCATAATGTAAAATTATAATCAAGACTGTCTTGCTCACACACCTGACAAGATTTTATATTTTATTTTTGTGGCTCTATCTATGAATTTTTGTTGTAAACAATATTAAAAGAGGTTCGCATTTCGTTACACAGATGTCGCTGAAGTACATTGTTTCGTTTTTGAAATACTGCACTTATTATTTCTTAATGTTAAGTAAAGACTTTAATTGAAATTATAAAATATAAGCATAGTTGAAAATTATTTATATAGCGGATTTAGGTGTTCTTTTTTGTATTTAATTTCGACTGACGTTTTCCTTGCATATATAATCACACTGGTATATTGATTATATTTTTAAAAATATTTTTTTCACTCTTTTCCATTTCTCTTTAAAATATCTCGTTTTTTAGAGCTGCTGTCCTTTCATTTAAAAATATTCTCGTATAAATATCAAATTATATTATCGTCTCTTTCATCCTCTATTCATTAACGTAATTTTCAATATCGCTTTCCCACTTTCATTTGTACCTAGTGAAATTGATAACAAATAGAATGTTTATATTTCTGGTTCCTTCGAACAATACGGTGCTGCTTCTTTGTACAGTACGAACGTACGTCGGTTATTGAATATATCTCTCGTCTCTTTCTCCGTGAATTACTTGTCTCACTCTCTCTCACGTGTGAAATTGACTACGTGCCGCGGCCCTCGTGCTTCTCGTTTGGATGCGGCGTTGCCAAGTTTGTGTTTGCTCATCCCTAACCCCCTCCCTTCCTCCCTTTACTGAAAGGTGCATCGGAAACCTTCCGCCTCTTCCGTCACATTTTCTTCGGCACTGTTTTTAATTTTATTGCTTCGTACTTGGTACCCGAGTCATACTATAATCGGACACGTGTGCGCAGGCCAGTTGCGCACAACTAAAGAACTGAGCGAAAAAATGGAAAATACGCACATGAAATTATAGGCATTTTCTACAGAATATTGAACTGAAATATTTATTCTTTTATATTATTTATTTGAAAGGTTCGAAATTATTTTTTGAAAATTCATTATTATGCCGCCGTGATTTAAGATTACACATAATGTGTTTTATCGCTCGATAACTGTATGAAAGAACTGAAAGCCTTAAGAATGAGAACAAAAATGGGTGATTTAACTGTCAATTATATTTTGTATGCTGATGATGCCGTGCTTCTTGCTAACAACAAAGAGGAACTGCAATTCTTGGTAACAAAGGTCTACGATGTATGCAAGGGAAGCGATTTGCCGATGAATGTCGGTAAATCGAATGTGATGGTTTTTAAAAGAAATGAAAGTATGACTAAATGTGAAATCACTGTGAATCACTGTGAATTATACTAAAACAAGTAGAGGAATTTGTGTATCTGGGAAGTATGTTTACTAGGGATGGAATGACTGAGAAAGATATTGAAAGGAGGGTGAGTGCCGCGAACAGATTGAGCGGTGCACTTAAATCAACCTTGGTAAATAAATGTTTGTCGCGCGAAGTAAAATTAGCAGTTCACAATGGAGTCCTGTTTCCGACCCTGATATATGGGAACGAAGTATTGACTTGAAAAAACAGGTATGAAAGTATGCTGAATGCTGTTGAAATGCGATCTCTCAGGCAAATGTGTGGTAAAACTATGGGCGATAAATGCACAAATGTTGAAATCCGTACATCATTCAAGGCGGAGGATGTTAAGCATTATCGACAAAATCAAGAAAGGAGCTCTGCGTTGGTTTGGACATGTAGAGCGAATGGACAGCGAAAGAACGGCTAAAAATATTTAAATGCGAATGTTGATGGATGCAGAAATAGAGGAAGACCGAAAAAGACATGGCATGACCAAATCTAACAATTACTTGAAGATGGACATGTTAAAAGTAGGAATAATCGGTGCGCAATCACGAGAAGATGTATGAATGCAGAGGAAGCGAGATCTGTATGCTAATATTAAGGGATGTGGCGTTCTATCCTCTCTGCCTACCCTTACGGGGAAACGGTGTGATAGTTTGTTTATTTGTTCTTTTATGAAAATAAAAGTTATCATCTCATTAAAATGGCATTCCATCAATAAATTTATTTGATCTTTGGACATAACTGTTTTAATACAACACTTTCTCACGCATCCCTTTTTGTCGTAGCTTCAGTTCGTTTTTGTCCAACAGACCATTTTTAACGAAATCGAGTTCTGAGAAAGCCTTTATTTATAAAATTTAAGTGAAAATATTTTTTTTGAATTTGAACCTTCTGTATGAAAGTTTTTACACTTTATTACTTTTATTTTATTTAAAACGGTGTTCATTTATACGTAAAGACACTTCTATTTTATATAAAAAATTTAAGTGTCTTCGTCATAATTAATTGAACATGTGTAGAAAAAAAATTGTATGCAGATTCTATTTTTCTTACTGAAAATTTAATTTTACTTTATTGGTAAAATTGAAGTAATTGGGGCTTGGGTCCGTATTCTAGTGGGAAGCTTACATTTTTTTTCTAAAAGTTTTCAAATACAGGTTACCGTTAAATATTATTTGATTTTTCATATAAATATACACATTTTCATACATAAATATCGATGTTAATTTATACCGTCTCGATATTTACGAAATGCGATCTTGATTGCGTTAGAGTGCGATGGATGTATGACGAACGAACGAACTCACAAAACGAAATTGTGACAGAATAGGCCTCCTGATTCTTCTTCCGCCTTTAAGGCGCCTTTACACGCCAGCCAAAACGTTAACAAATACGTATTGGCAAACGCGTAGCCCAGTCCCCCAGGAGAGTTGTAAAAATACCGTAGTCTACCAAATCACTCAATATTATACCGGTAGTCTACCGTTTCCTACCGCAATTTTGGTAGTTTATTTTTTAGGTAAAAAATATTAAATATTTTTAGAAAATAAATACTTTTTTACTCTGATTTAATTATTCTTGTTTTATTTTGAGCCCCTTGCCGTCTCTTAAGTAGTTTATTAATTAATAATTTCATGTTTCGTGATAGTACAGCTTCTTTACGGAAAATTTACGTGAGAAGGTCGAAAAAAAAAAAATATTTAACAGTGCCTAATGGACTGAAATGAGACAGTGCGCCATGGACGAAAATAATGAAGTATTACTAATGAAGTGATTAAACGGCCATTTCAAAAAAAAAAAAATTTTCCATGAAAACTACAGAAAAAAACCATATTCTTACGTATTATACGGTTTCTTATATATATATATAGTTTCTTACTATAAAATACCAATGGTTCTTACTATAAAATACAGGTCTTATAATCAAATACTACTTATCAAGTGATTATACAGACATTTTATTAAGAAAAACGTTTTCTACCAAAACTACCGTATTATACGGTAGAATACGTTTCTTACAATAAACTACCAATGTTATACTACCGGCCTTACATCTCCAAGTGGGGGGGTATTTGTGTCTGGAAGAGCTGGCACACGCGCCGGCACATGCGCCGGTGCGCGATCCGATTACTGTCGGTTTTTCAACACAGATCAAATGGCGTCGTAGTGTAGTGGTCAGCGCGTTTGCCTACCATGCAAGAGTTCTCGGGTACGATTCCCGACATGGTTGACACGAAATATTATTTAAAAAGGTGTTTTTACACTACAGTATTTCATAGACCCTGGACTGGTACCTGACGCGTAGGACTAATCATCTTACCTTCATGTAACAAAAATGATCAAGATGCACTGCGATTGGTGTACCAATGCACCATTAGGCGCCGAAAGGGAATGACGATGATGATCAAAAGGCGCTGGCGGGACAATGGTAATCGCGTCAACACGTTGGCCCAGATTTTTCTGCCCTTTTGACGTCCGCTCATTGGCTCGCACGGACAGATACTCAACGAGTCGCCAACGTTTGGGAGTTAAGCCAACACCGATCTTGGTTAAGCGATCTCTACTGGCCGACGTGTACAGCCGCCTTAATACTCATCCGCGTTTTCTCGCTCACGGGATAAACACAGGTCTCATTATTCCTACCTCCACCCTGCTCCCCCTACCCTTCCCTCCTGCCATCATCAGCCCTTCTGCCAAGCCCAAGAACGATGACCCCGAACAGACGGTACCGCAGTAGTAAATAGGCGTATATTTATGATACAAACGATAAACAATAAACACTCCCAATACTAATGTATGTTTATTTTTATACACAAATAGCGAATCGGTTTATGATTTTTTTTGCAAATATACCGCACCAGGGCCTCGATTATGATGGGACAACCTTGACAGTATAGTTTAAGATGAATTCGCTCTATCGATTATAAAGATATACTACCGACCCCCACCTTCAAATTTTGGGTAGGTACATCGATAGGAAAAAGGGGAAGCGTACATCACGGTACACATATCTACGCTCTAACTTCAGATGACGTCTTAGTTGAAGATAAAAGTTTCCCGACCGACTACAAAGGTACATTACCGATCCACCCACCATCAAGTTTTGATCTAAGTACATCGGTTTATACCGCGGGTCTAGAACCCCTCGATACGTTTATCTACGCATTAACAGTGTCAATTTTTTTTTCCATCGAGCAATTTTTCCTTTAATTATGATTTATTAATATTAAAAAGTACATTCTTTTTCTTAAAGTTAAAATTAAATTTATATCTTTATACAATCACTTTGTAAAGCGCCCTTGAGGTATTATATTACGAAAATGGCGCCATATAAGTTATCCATAACTATTATTATTATTATTTAAATTTTTTATCGTTTTGAGGTTGGCACTCTTTTTCTTAAAAGCCTATTTAAAATATGAGAAAGACATATTTAAATTTTGAAGTCGAATTAAATTCTGACAAAACTGTCAGTTTTGGAAATGAGTGGCTAGATGCAGTGGTTAGACTAGCTAGATGCTGCCCTATTAACATTCAAGAGCATCTAGCCGTAAAATGTTACCAATGTAAAAAATAAATTGAGTTATTATATTTTTTCCGTCTGTTTTACTATATTCCGGAGTGTGCGCATCGAGACGTTAAAGGATCCGGCTTTGTAGTCGCTCGGTAGATAAATACAGACGATCGTTAAGCATATCGTCTTGGCAAGTGTCAAAAGTCTTTTAAAAATCATGTTCAAGCTAGTTTTTTTTGCTAGAATTGGGATTTATTGGAGTTTATAATCGCTTTGAAGTGGGCACTTTCTATCACAGAAGCCTATTAAAAACATAAATGAGAACCATTTGAAATGTTAATGATGTAAGGAACACGGGCTAATTGTTTTCTGTCGTTCATTGGCTTATTTCGATCATATGATATCGATATGACGAGTAGGTAGAACATACCGAGGTAAGATACGGATAGTATAGTAGTTAAGTATACCGTCTCGATATATACAGATGAAGATAGCGTTCATAATCGAGGCACTGGTTATTATTGTAGCTAACTTATATAGCGCCATTTTTGTAATATGCTAATACAAAACCCTGCTCAGTCACCAACATCGAACGCAGGCGATCCCAGCCATGAAACTGATAGAGTCTAAAGCACATAACTTCTATGGAAGCAGAACAACAGAATTTATTTTACCAAGACTGTTTAACAAGCTTCCCGCCGAGGCCGAGTCAAAGAACTCAACTAGTTTCGAGCAGTAAATTTTTATACTTATTACACAACGGAGCGGAGTATGGAATTAGAAAAAAAAGGATGAAACTAGGCTGAATCCTTTCGAAATGCGATCTTTCAGACGAATGTGTCGGAAGACTAAATACGATAGGTGCACAAATGTCGAGATCCGTACGTTACGTAAGGCTGAGATAAGCATTATCGACAAAATCTAGAAACGAGTTCTGCGTTGGTTTGGACACGTAGAGCGAATGGACAGCTCGAGAACGGGTAAAAAGCTTTACGATGCTAATGTTGACGGATGCAGAGATCGAAATGCGATGCGAAGAAATCAAGATGCGAGGTAGACCGAGGAAGACGTGGCATGAACAAATCCATCAAATACTGGACGATGAACATCTCAAAAGTTGGAATAATCGGCGCGCGTGCATAAGAAGACGTATGAATGTTGGAAGCGTGATATGTATGCAAACACAGAGTGATATGGCGTTCTACCCTTTGTTTAAATCGGTAATTTTATATGAAACCGTAGTGTTTTTTTTCCCAAACATTTTGTTTTCAAGGTACCTACATTTTTAAGTGTTTTAGCCAAAAACATCTAAACTTCTGGGCTACTGACCACCTTCTCACTTACGCTTTATTCTAAGGAATAAACATCTTTGAGATACGTGTTATTTGAAAAATGGTGTTTTACCCTTAGAGCAACAACCTTATACAGTCGCCCATACGGAGAAAAACCATTCTATGATTTTTCACCACGAAGTTAGCTACAGATGACAGCAATATAGATTGAGAATTGCAAGCGCAAACCGAAACCGTCTATTACGCGTTTGTTGTTAAACTGAAAACCAAATTAAAACCAAACGAAAGATTTGGAACGCTTTTGTTCTATGCAAAAGAGCAGAGCTTAAGGGCTTCTCTCGAGAATTTTTACTCTGAGGTTTATCGCTTTTTTCTGTCAGCAATTTCTTCGTTCAAACGTCGGAGATATAAAATGCTATTTTGTACAATGACTCGCGTTGTATTCAAATTAAGACGACCTTATTCTTTTATTTTGCGGCATTTTTATACCGCTTAAAAATCATTTAAACTTCGCCACATGAGATAAAATATAAACGCGTATTGTTGAGTGAGTTTTATAAGTATACAAAACGATTTAAAGAAATAATGTCGGTGTTTTGCATGCAAAATCTCACCACGATCGCTTCGGTTACTTCTGAGAACAATTGTGTAGTTGTCTTTGGATATTTTCGTCTGGTATTTGGCAAGGAATGAGTGTGAAGTGTGAGTGACCCCGATCAGCTGTTTTTTGACAAGCTACTGTCACTGCTGACGTCACGACAATGACGATGTGAAATCAATTACCTACGAGTAACGCGTCATCCGTTCCGTTCGTGGAAAAGTTTGTGTAACTGTACGCTACCAGCTACCAACAGGTGCTCGGCGTTGGGATTAGTGAAATTAGTTACATACCCGTTCCTAATAGTTGACACATGATAAAGTTCATATTATTTGAACGCTTCTTTATAAAAAATACCTATGAATTATGGAGCTTTATTAACAATTATCTCCAAAAAACATCAGTAAAATGACTGCGTTAAATTCAGTATATTTATTAATGGACACAGTCCAATTCATACATTTACACGAAATACTATATGGGTAATAGAAAAAATACTTTTTTATTTATTTTAATTTCATTGATAAACCCTTACGGGTTACATACATTTAACAAATATTTTTACTTTTGAAATTCACGTTCTCCTATTGATGTTAATATTTTTAACACCTTTTTTTAAAGGTTGTCTGAGTCTTTTGCTTAGTTTTGTCTGGTAGTTTATTGTATTATTTCAGTCCATGGTTTATTAGTCTCGATTGTCCTTTTCTCGTTTTAAAAGGTTGTATGTGATATTTTTCTGGTTCATGTTTACTACAGCTTTTTTCAAGTTTTAATTCTTAGTCTACAATTACATCAGTGGCTAATTTATGAATAAATTTTAAGGATTCTAGTTTAAAGAGTTCAGTTACATTTAATTGTTTAGTTTGTTTAAAAAGTTCTATAGTTGCTGTTAGATAGGGTAGGTCAAATACCAACTTTATTATTTTATTTTGCTGTCTTTGTAGTCTGTTTATGTCATTTTAGTTTCCTGTTCCCCATATTACTTGCATATTACATATTTTAGTTTTTACATAGGCTTCGTACATTAGAATTTTTTTAGTTTTGGAACAAAGTTTTTGATTTTAAAAAAAAAGACTCGATAATGTTGCCACTCTTCTAATTAAATTGTGTATATGAATTGTCCATGTCAATAAATTGTCTGTCTATTGTTAGTCCTAAGTATTTAATATGTTCAATTTCAGTAAGTCGTTCATTATTTATGTAAGCATCTACTTTATGACATTTTTTACTAGATTCAAAATGGATAATATTGCATTTTTTTTCATTAAGTGTAAGTAAGTTTGTGTTTGTCCATTTAGTCAACATAGTTAGGTCTTTGTTTATGTCATTGTTGGTCAATACGTCTGTTTGATTTTTATAGAATAGTCCAATGTCGTCGGCATACATAATAGTTTTTCCTTTAAAATTGTACAGTGATAAGTCATTAATATATCAAATATATAATAGTGGACCCAAAATAGATCCTATACTTTAACTAAAAGCAAAAAGCAAACATGAATACAATACAAATAATGGTAAAAAAACATAAACAGAAAGGAATAATAATATAGATACAAACAAAAGACAACAAAAATATAAGTACAAGAATAACATCAAAATATCAATTGTAATTATAAACACATATCCAAACCAACATAAATTGAAATAGGCACTAACAGAAAAACCCACCAAAACCTGATAGTGCCTATTTAACTGTTGGTGAGAAGACCGGAGTTTGACGTTTGCAAAAAGAATGCCATATTTGAAAAAGTATTTATTTTATGTTTTTGAATTCAACCATAAACAAGTACCTAGGTACCTACTTAAATTCAATATTAACAATTTTTAGTTTTGGAATTTAATTACAAACAAGTACCTAGGTACCTACTTATCAATAAAAAGTGTTTTTCCAAGCTAATAGCAGGCAAGCTAACGTTCGGGCAGGACAACGTCTGTCGGGTCCGCTGGTACTACTGTATAGTAGAGAATACCCCAACCCAAACTTGGGAAAATCACATTTTAATCAAACCCGCAACCTTCCGTGCGTGAGTAAAACCTCTTAGTAATTCCGTGATAGAGGTTGTAATACTTATGTTAACTTTATTTAAAATAAAACAAACAATAATAACGTGTCCTCACTGAGGTAACCCGTGCCGAGGACGCTTCACAATCTACTATACAATTATTATTATTATTATTATGGATAACTTTTATAGTGCCATTTTCGTAACGAAATACCTCAAGGGCGCTTTACATAGTGATTCTTTTAAATTTGTTATTTAATTAAAATAATTTATTTTGTTGTCACATGCTACGGATTTATTCAATATTTTGAATACTGTTATAGATTGTCGATGCTTGGTTAGTGAAATAAATTTTATAATTCCTTTTAAGACCACCAGGCTTATATTATGTTCTTTCCATACTAAATCCATTTTGGGTAGGTAGGAAGAAATTGCCTTAAGGCAATATGCCCGCCCTTATATGTATATATATTGTATATGTATATAAAGTGTCAAATAAATAAATAAAAAAATCATTCCAAACAAATTATGCTCAGTTCTCTCCGTTAGTTCGATTTCACCTAAGTACCAATAAATTTAACCATCTTTTTGATATATTTAATACTTCGCCTGCTTTAATTTAATCAAAAATAATGTAATAAGTTACCAGTTAAATTAATGTTTACATTAGTCACTCCCTTGCTACTAAATTATAATAGTGATGAAATAACTTTTCTATATTTGTTTAAATAAATATGTGTATATGCTTTTAATTTCCTTTTTTTTTTACTCTTTCAGATATATTAAATTACACATTGTAACAAGTAATTTACGAACTTTTGAATTACTTCTACTGTAATTTCTTAAACATGTTTTTATCAACTTAATTTTTGAACCTCTGTACTCGTATAACTGCTACCTATTTTGTTTATTAAGTTTATTATATATTATGTTTTGTATTAGAAAAATTTATTGTAAAAGCCCTATGGGCGTTTAATGTAAAACAAATATATTTTTTTTATTTTTTTTTTACATATGAGAATACAGATAGTAAATTTTATAGACAAAAAAAATTACACAATGTCAAAACAATAGTACCCTTGTTCTGAAACACCTACGTATCTTTGATTTTTCTATTTTTATATATGTGTAATCGGGGTCTGCGTTCAAGGCGCACGGAAAGAATGCGGTAATGTGTTTAAACGCTGACTGATTGAGTTTTGATGAAAATTGGCGAACTCAGGAATATAACATATTCGTGAATATCGGCCAGCTAATTCTTATCAAAACTCAACCGGACAGCGTCACAACACACTTCTGCATACCTTCCGTGCGCCTTGAACGTAGACCACTAATATTATTTTGAGCAACTTATACATCGCTATTTTGTAATATAACACCTCAAGGGCGCTTTAAAAAGTGATACTACAAATTCAATATTGATTTTAATTTAAGCAAAACTTTTTAGTAAAACAATTTATTTTGTCTTCACATGCTACGGATTTATTCGAATGATTTAGAAAACAGGTGGGTTTTAAGTTATTTCCGAAACATCACTTCACTCCCGCAGTTTAGCACGTATGCTGGGAGAGCATTCCACGCCGACCGCTAATGAACGTTCACCGAACTTAGTGCGCTGATTGCGTATACATATAACTTTTCCTTATATTAATTATGTATAAATATTTTACCCCAAAATAATTTACGTCATAAAAAGTAATAACCAGCACGATCATTCTGGTCAAAGGCACCCAAAGCCCATAATTGCTCCATGTATGCACTATTTGTTTTTTCAATATTTTTTATTATTTCTATGAGTGGGGGGAATAATCACATTAGTCAAAATGCCGTGCTTTTTATGAGACAGTTTTTTGTGTCTTTTGCGGGAATCAAATCTAACATTGAAAGAATGTAATTTTGTCTCCATACTTATGGGAATTGAATTATTGCTAATAATCGGGAATATATAGTTAGGTGATTACTCTTTAATGTAAGGTCGTTTAAGGCAGTGGTCCACGGCCCGGGGGCCGGGGACAAATGGTACTGGACCGCGCAAGGGCCTGCTTAAAAATCAAAATTACTTTTGAAAAATCGAACATACCGATAAAATTTATCATAGTGCTGTAATGACTGAAAATTAATATTCTTAGGTTATTCCCTGCACTAGGAAAACAAAACAAAGTGTTTTTCCAAAATCATTTTATTCATTTGTAAGGATAAATATTTATTTACTTTTTAACTTATCAAAACTGGTTTTGGTAGAGGTAGGTCCAATCAAATACTTTTTTTTTCTATGGTCTTATCCGATCACACACGCACTACTAGGCGGGGTTTTCTGCAGTGACAGCAACCAAAACCAAACAAAAAAATAAACTGGGCATAAGCAAGACACTTCAGGTGTCACAATCTTCTATTACCCCCAGATGGAACCATCTCAATGAAGTTTCAATGAAGTAAGCTCAGGGTTCTCATTAATTTAGCGTTAAAATATACAATTTGGTTTTATTATTTTTTAAGGGGTAACTATATTTTATATTGAAGGCATGTTTAAACACGATTCAATTAAACACATTCAATAAAAACACATAAAACTTCAACATCAAAACTTTTAAAGAAAATAGATAAATAACTTTAAAGTTAATATATCTGCAAGATATCAGAATAACATTAAAACCCCGATATTCAACCCTAAGCATTCTCAAAATTCTTTTCTCTATCTTGGAAAAAAATACTTTTAACCTTCCGTTGAACCTTAAAAATATTGAAAATACCCATGAATCCAAAAGAAAATTTAAAAAATATTATTATTATATATTTTTTCTTCATTTTTCCCACAAACCTTGTTTTTTCTCTACTTTTATTTGTCACTATAGCTTATGTACCACAGTTGTAAATTTTATTAAAAATTGTATTTTTTTTAAAATCAATGTGCCTCTCAGTGGGCCGCGGTAAAATTATGAAACGTGTTAAAGGCATAAAGTTAGAAAGGGTTCTTCTTCGAGAAAACTTTTCTTGTAGCCGATAACATTTTTTTTGTGTAATAAAGTACATTGATAATTTTATCGTTAATAACGTTATTAAACTTACGTGTTATGAAACATGTGTGAACATAGTTGCAGACTACAAGATGAGCAATTTTTTTTTTAAAGTTGACTTATGTGATTTTTCCTTTCGCCCATAGATTTATCGATGGGTAGCTTTTATGTTCATGTCATTTTTGTGATTTCTGATCGGTAGTGTTGACAATAATATTGTACTGAGATTTGTAGAGCGTTTTTATACTGTGATGAATAATTTAAAGCATCTTGATTTTTTTTAAATACGTGAGTCGTCTAGTAAAAACCCTGATCGTGGAATGTTGCTGTAAATCTTTATTACCCTAGGATTAGATGCCCTGGAGGTGTGTTGTACGTTTTATATCTGTAGTTGATTTATTCAAGAGCCGTGGGAAATCAGGAATTTATCAGCAGTTTGGATGGCTATGTTCTCACGTCTACCAGGAGCGAAGAACGAGCAAGAGATCGATAAACATTACTCTATATAGCCTCGATAGCACATGACTCTGGATCTAGTAATAGTATCAGGGATGCATGCCTACGGCTTACTGCTTACCCGCATCCACAGGGCTTCGTGAAATTGTATTTGCTAATTGGTTTTCGGCGAGTATCCTGCGGTTTATCGTATTTCGATTCATAACATTTTATTGCCATTTCTTCCAATCAATTTTTTTATTATTTTTTCTAATTTTATTTCAAAGTTAAACATTTTTGTATATTCAGCGTTTATGGTAAACCCTGTCACATCCGAAACCACGATAATCTTTATGGGCACGAAGACATATTGGCAGTTGGTTAGTCGGCCAACTGTGAAACTGGCTTCGCGGGTTCGATTCCCGCCAGTTGCAAGAAAAAAATCCAAGATTTTTTTTTTCCCAATTGGTAGGTATGGGTGTTGTAGTGTATTTATCATTACCTCCTTCCAAATCCCCTCTATCCCACTTGCTGACAAGCCTCAAAATAGAGGCTTTTTGGGTTATTCCTTTATTAATTTGGCGGCCTCCGTGGTGAAGGGGTCAAGACGCTTGACTCACACACGAAAGGTTCCGGGTTCGATTCCCGGTGAGAACACAAAAATTAAAATGTGATTTTTCTCAAGCCTGGGTGTTCTGTGATGTAATTCACCACTGTTATTTGGCCTCCTGGCCTGTTGTGGTGCAAAAATAAAATTTATTTTATTTATTTAATGCAATATAAAATACAAATACATAATTAACAAAAATGTTTATACAATAGGTAGGTACATTCAATATATATATAATTTTTTTTATGGATACAGCCACTCCACTGACCCACAGACACGTTCCGGAGTGCCAGTGTATTATTTATTTATACATATTTGTACATAATTTCACATCAATTGTGTAATTTGTTTCTTTCTTTGGGAGCAGAAGTATTGTCTTTTGTCTTTGCCTAGTGTCGTAAATTTGTTGTCCGTCATTATGTCTGTCAGAATTTTGATGGAAATGTCTTAAAATTGTCTTTATGTATATTTGTCTTATGTCAGTACTGGAAATTCTGTAAAAAGCCTGTCTGTCGAGCATTGGTAAGGCTTTTTGTTAGCTACTCTTAGTAAGGCTTTTTGGGCTTTTATCAATGGCTCTAATGTAGTTTTATTTGTTCCTCCCCATCCTATTTTTCCGTAACTAATAGTTGATTTCGCTAGAGCATAGTATACATTAATTAAAGTTGCTTTGTTTAGGATGTTTCTAATTTTTTGAATTAATATATCATTTTCCTTACTTTGGTTGCTGTCTTATCTATGTGTATGTTCCACCTTAAGTAACTATCAATGTGCATACCTAGATATTTTATATGATCGACCTTTTCTATAGTTTTGCAGTCACAGTCGCCGTCTCTTGCATTTGTACATTCATGAATTTTAAGGGTTCTTTCTATTGGCTGATTCCGTTTGTCTATACTAAAAGTCAGATATTTTGTTTTGTGCGCGTTAAGTGTAAGTAAGTTATAATCTAGCCATGTTTTCGTCTTTTCCAAGCCTTTCTCACTTTTATAAATAAATAAATAAATATTTAAAAAAAAACAATATAAAAAAAACTGAAAAAATTTAGAAGTGTTTCAAAACTAAAAATACGTATAAAAAAACGATTGGTTGGTTACTCTGCAGGGGAGAAAACAGGCATGCGGAGGAGGTAGCTAGCTCTGCGTTCTACACAATTGGGAAATATCACATACTACGAATACCGATAAATCGGCAAATAAAATGGATTTAGAAAAATTAGTTGTATTTCAAAATCATTTCCGTAAGCAAATTGCGAGAGAGGAACGGGTTTTATCGTATTAGCGTAATATTGATGCAAGATTCTATTAATTTTCACATAAGCGATATGAATGCAGTAAAAGTACCGAGTACTACTGACTAACCGAATTATGAACCATTAAACTTCCTAAAAAGCAATCGGTGTAATTTCGATTCGTTACCTTCGACCCTTAGACATTCAAATGTATCGGGGAGGTATTTTGTATATGCAGATGATACTCTATTGATATAAAGTGGTTATAATGAAACCCAACTGCAAAATCTGAATAAATTTATGTACTGGTTAGATAGTAACTCATTGACAATAAATACAAATAAGACTAAATACTTGATAGTAAAACAAAAAAACAAACGCCCCATAAAATTTAACCTAATAATTAAAGATACGCAAATTAAACAAACAGCAAATGTAAAGTACTTGGGTTTGGAAGTGGATGACAAATTCGCGTGGACAAAACATATCAAAGCAGTTATAAAAAAACTGGCTCCAATTATTGGAATAATGAGAAGAACAGAAGTCTTTGATAAAAGTACAAAATTAATGATACACAATGCTTTCATACTTCCACACTTTGCGTATGGATTAATAATTTGGTCGCAATGTAGTAAACAAATGCAAGTATCAATTACAAGAACAATTAATAAAGCACTTAAAATAACATTTAATTTTAATAAATATACTAGATGTCGTCGAGCTGGTCTGACGTGAACTGAACTGACTGACTGACGCTGGCTGCGTCCTGTGGTCTCTTCATAGACCATATTCCTTTGTAGCTCATTTCTTCATAGTAGGGATGATGTGAATGTACTGCAGGGTGACGCCCTCTGATTTCATAGTCAGAGTTGCATTTTACGAATGTATAGGATTCGATTGAAAATGATGACATTGCATCGTCGGTCATTAGTCTCTTTTAGGCGAACTAATCTAACACGTGTGTGTCATCGACTATGGACTATGGTCCCTACATCCCTACTGATAATATTCACCGCACGCGCCTGATATATATATTTATAATGTTTTCTTTTTAGCTGAAGGTGTTAATAATTTTATTTACTTAAAAAAAGTAAGTTATCTTCCCTAAATTTATTAATAATTATACATATTTGGAAAAAGTCTCAACATTATACGACATGTACAATGTATACATATTTCCCTTTTATAAATAATTATACCGAGAATTTTGTTCCAAATTTGGGTATTTTCAGTGTAAGATATGTGTATTTATCTTATTTTAAAGGTTATTTAATGTTTATGTGTGTTTTTTACTCATATTTTTTATCGAAGACCCGATTTCGTCGAATCCGTTTCTACCCGCGATTTTCCGTACATCATCCTGTAATTTAGAGCCTCTTTTAGTTTTATTACTCCTACAAAACCTTAATTCCTTAATGCCTCTCAGTTTTTTTATCATAACAACAAGGATTTTAAAGTACAGTGGGTGCCTACACCTACACTCCCCAACATTAAAATATTTTAGTTAAAAAACTACCCTAAAAACAACGTACTATATAATATATGTATATATTTAAAAAATATTTGTTTATAATATGGTTTTGCACTGCAATGTTTCACCGTCCCTGCACTGGTACATGAAGCTTAAGACTGAACACCTTACCTTCCTGTAACAAATAATCTCGATACGCTGCATTTGCTTTTCCAATGCAATGCCATATGCACCATTAGGTTCGAATAGGGTCGATGATGTATTATTATAATTTAAGACTGGACTGCTTGTCTTTTAGAGACATTTTTTTACAGATAATGACATAAATAGATTCCAATTTTACCTAAATGTATGATTAACAAATTACAACAGGAATTAGTTGGAGACTACTTTCAAGAAAGGAATTTGGAAATCTAGGCATTTATGTTTAACTTAATTATGTAATATTTCCTTCTCAAATCTGTATAATATTTCTTTCTCAAAAATGTTCTCAATTTTTGTTGTAATACCTATGTTATAATAATTGATAAACTCCCTATGATGTAAAATACAGCACAGTCTACAAACATTTAGACATGCTGAAGACTCGCTAAGGACTTGTTGAGAAAGAAATCTGATCCAAGACGATGTGTAAAAACGTTTTCAGGCGTTGCCTACTATGTGCAATAATTCGGTCGACTACCCACATCAATAAAGATTTCAGCTCCTTAACTAACAAAAATCAGCAATTAAAGCACTCGCTCTACACACTCGAAAACCGTTTTAAAGACCACGGGTCTTTTTATCGGTTTCGCTCATACTAACCTTTTTTGTTGTCAAAAACTGAGTAGCTTTACAAGTCACCAAATATGAATTCCATGATTGTGCAATTAAAACCGCCGATTTTAAAGTAATTAACTACTTCAATTAAGAACTTCAGCCCTACGGGAAATCAGATAAAAAAAATGTTTTCGTAAGCTCGGTAAAAATTAAACCATTAATTTATGCGTCAAAGTTTTTTGAAAATATACTAAAAAAAAAATCTTAAATATTTTAATAAAAACGAACTCAACCAATGATAAGAGAGTTGTGGAATATTTTCGGTTTACTTACCGTCAACGGACCAATCGGCAGAAATGACCGAGAAGAAGCGGAAGAGAATTTGACGAATCACGCTGAATAATTTCAGAAATAGACTAACTAACTAACCATCACGCCATTTCCCCGGAGGGGTAGGCAGAGAGGATAGAACGCCACACCACTCTGTCCTGGCACACTTCCTTTGCTTCCTTCACATTCATACATCTTCTCATGCACGCACGTCGATTATTCCGACTTTTCACATGACCACTTTCAAGAATTTGTTGTACTTGATCATGCCATGTCTTTCTCGGCCTTCCTCGACTTCTACAACCAGACACATTTTTTTATTTTTTATATTTTTTTTATTTGATTTAATAGCATAATTATACATTTTTACAATTTAAAAAAATTTCACTTGTTATATTTTTACTAAAACTAAAATCCCACCAAGCCACTTTTTGTAGCTTGTTGGTGAAGATTATATTTATACTGACTTAATAATATTATTTACATTTATAAAAACAATGAATTACATATAAAAATTAACAGCCGGAAAGATCAGAATATACATGTTTATACAAATAATAATATTTAAATTTATTTTTTAAATACAAGAAAATACATGAAAAAATAAAATATTTACACCTAAGCTACTATTCATATATAAACTCTTGATCGAGTAGCCACTCTCTTATTTTGCTCTTGTTACAATGTGAGTTAAATTTAAGTTCTTTTGGTAATAAATTAAAAATTCTAGGTACTAAATATTTGAGAGTTCTATTTCCATATTTATTGCATACTTTTGGTACTACCAAGCCATCATTAGACGTGAAGCGTGTATTATGGTTATGTTTGAGAGGAAACTTGAATGTATTACTATGAAATTGATCCAAAATGATGCAAAGCCACAGTAGTCCTCGAACAGGCAGAGTTTTGATTGTTTTGTACAGGAGATCATTATTACTTCTTTGTTCGTAAATCTCTGCAGGTACAATTCGCTTAACTATAGAATACTGTAGACCCTGGATCATTTTAATAATAGTTTTAGTCGAATGTCCCCACGACTTTATACCATATCTTATTATTGATTCTACTAAAGAAAAATAAATAATTTTAAGAGTGATTTTAGGCAAAATAAAAGATAACTTATAGAAAGTACTCACAAGAGTCCGCAATCGATCACAAAGTTTAAATATATGACGATCCCATTTAAAATTATGATCAATAAAAATACCCAAATACTTATACTCCTCCACAAATTCTATGAGTTCACAATTACATGTGTTAGAGATACCATCATGCAAGCAATCTGTGCAATGAGCAATAATATTAGGCAAAACATATTTTTTGGCATGAGGAGATTTTATGTATAAGCATTTAGTCTTTTTTGCATTTATAATGAGACCATAGTCATGAGCCCATTTTAACAATTTATTGAAATCACTTTGCAATATCTCTTGTGATTCTAATGGGTTTTTATTGGAAATAACTAGTGCGGTGTCATCTGCAAAAATAAATCTCCTTACTTCTTTAAAAACGTTGCAAATCACTGACACATAAATTATATACAATTTAGGACCCAAGATAGACCCTTGTGGCACCCCTGATAGACATTCCCTCGCTAGACTTATTGCATCATAAATCTTTTTAGCATTCACATTCGCATCATAAATCTTTTTAGCCGTTCTTTCATCATTCATTCGCTCCACATGACCGAACCATCGCAAAAGACCTTTCTTAATTTTGTCGATAATGCATAACTCAGCCTTGCATTCTGCTCTAATTTCGACATTAGGGCACCTATCATACATTGTTTTTCCGGACATTCGCCTGAGGGATCGCATTTCAACAGCATTCAGTCTACTTTCGTCCCTTTTTTTCCAACTCCATGCTTCGCTTCCATACATTAGGGTTTTTTTTTTTTTTTCAGAAATAGAAAACTTCAAAAAATCATTGCGCTGATAATAGGATACATACAAATTTCAATATATTTTTGCTTAGTTCGATAGTCTATTTAGAAAACAAAAAAAAAAAAACACTGAATTTCCTCATTTAATCCAGTCACAAGAAAAGTATTGTTGTTACTATAATAGACAATTATGTATTTTTAGACAAAATATAAATTTTATAGGCAACAATACTTCCGTTTGATGGAAGAATACAAAAATATTAGTTCACTTACCCAGAGACATCAAGATTCTTTGTCAAAATATGAATGACAAAACTCAACAGACGGAAGAATGAAAGAAATGCGAATGTTCAAACGTACGCATAATGGTGAGTGTTACATGCTGTGTAAAGTGGACACTCAAACCAACTAATGACTAATGACAGGTCATAAGACCTTCGAAGAAGCTTTTACTTCTATTATAATGTATTGTTAAAATATATTGCCACCAGAAATCAAAATTTGTTTTTAACTTATCTTCTAAGAGTAACTTCGAATCGGCTTGTGGTCCTGTGGCTAGTGTCGGTACGTGTGTACGGACGCACGGAGCGATGGTTCGAGGTTCGCATCCCGCTCTACCACAACTTATTTTTTTCTAATAGTGAGTTATTTACAACTTGTTGAAAATGGCCACCAAAATTGAAGCATTTGGGCAAATCATATGTATCCAAATATTTCTTTTTTCTAAAAAAAAAAAAAAAACTTTTGTTTTGATGCCCAGAATGTGAAGATTAGTCAATTCATCACACGACTTTGAATTCTTTGGGATAGATCTTCCGGCTTTTCGTAGATCTCGCCATTAACACAATATGGGATGAATATGGATTGGCATAGGTTAGCTCGAAGTCTTATATAGGTATGTTGATTGTGTTTATGAATACTCGTATATTATATACCATAATTTTATTGCCCGTCTTTGTCTTTGCTACATAGTTTAATGTTATTTTTATTCAGTTTTTTGTACATATGTTTCTTTATAGAACTGTTGTCATTGGCTTAGGCCGTATGTATAATAAATAAATATAATATTAATAAAAATAAAACTTTAAACCGTCTCACTCGAAGGTTATTCTGAAATTTTAGCAATTACTACGGTTTTTTAAAGGTCAACTCAAACAAATGATGAACACCGTTTTTCATATCCCTTTAAATTCCACAGCATTTTGGCGTTATAATTACTGCGTAACTAACTAGTCAATGATGCAGAAAAATGCAGCACTCCTTAGCTGATGTGTCATAAAAATGACGCCTTGTAAATCGTCCAATATTATAATCCATTCGAAAACATTGCCAAGGTTTTTCAGTGTTTAGGATTTAAATTTGTATTTAATTTGCTCGGCAACGTATTTATTTTATTTCCCATTGATAAAGGGCGTGGTTTAAGACTCATAAGTAGGTACGTAAAATACCTACCGTCAGCGGCGAACTAGTTTGTATCTTGGGCCTTAACTTAAAAAGCCAAAAGTTATAATGGTGCATGAAACAAATCGTTTTTTTTAAATGTATTAATCATATAATACAAAGTATAAAACATATGAATACATTCCCGGATGTTGCTATAGCTCAATTTTGGACTTACTTAAATAATATTATCTTTTGAAAAAAAAAAGCGCATATTCCGAACAACAAAGAGACAAAGCAAGTTTAACATCTTTACAACTAAATATATTACGTCAATATAAAAGCCAAAAAACTTTTCTTACACAAACAAAATAAACATATAAAAACGCTTTTTAGAATGGAGGAAGAGATAAATCTAGAACTAAGGGAGATAAGGTCGTTAACATCACGTGCTACGAAGAACGATGCGACTATAGTGGCGCAGTGGCAATTTCTGATGATTTTAACATATCTATCTCAGTTAGTGAAACAAAAAGTTTTTTTTTATTTTAACATCATTTTTTTGTTTTAAAATCTCGAGCCACGGCGTCCTAAACTCCGAAGTGAGGGAACAAACCAGTAAAGCTTAGCAGCATGGATGCCTAAGAGATGTCGTATGGCACAATAAACACATGCAGATTGGAAGCAAAATACGGAAATACAAAACGTGTGTCAGACCAATCATGGTGTATGCAATAAAGACGAGGGTAGATACAGTAAGAACAAAAAAAAACTAAATAACTGCTCAGAACGTCAGAGATGAAAGTACTAAAAACAATCGCAGGGAAAACCCCAAGGGGCAGAATTTTAAATCCATATCGCCATTTTATAGTGGGTAGGTACCCTTTATTTTCAAATGTCACGTGTTTTAATGTTCTACACGACTCCCTCGTCAAATTGTGTATGCAAAAAATAATCTCTTCCTACCTACTAGTATGTACGAGTTTATTACGTCCCCTGTTTTATCCTCTGTGTTCTACTTTAGGAAAAAGAAAAAAACAAACCACCCCTCTCTCGTTTTGGAACCTCTTACCCTTGGCGGTCCCATTCGCACAGTAAATACAATGAGTAGGTACTAGGGAGATGTTATTTTGCATAATATTAAGCTTTACGATTAGCTGTGAACTGTGAACATCGAGAATCGAAACACGTGCCTCACCGATGTAAAAAAATATTTATTTATTCATTCAAAATTACACTAGTTTAAATATTAAAGGACTTATTAAGGATTTTTAGGCTATGCCCGTGTCAAGACATAATAATTAACAATAAGAATACATAGTCAAATTAATTATATTAAATTATAATGACGTGTAATGCAATAGAATAACTATCTAGAAAAAAAGGTATAAATAGTAAATAATAAAATTCCAAAGAATACAATGCAAAAAAGATAATTAGAAAAAATTTTAAATATATATTAAACAAATTTAGAATCACACATAATCAAATGTACAAAATAATGGTATCATTAAAATTAACAAAATAATAGTAAAATATAGTAGTATTTAAAAAAACAAAATGATAGCATCATTGAAATCAATAGAAAAATAATTAAAAAACATAATTGAAATGATAATTGAGATATGTTTTCTAGAAACTCACTCAATACTATAGTAAGAAATATAAAAAAATAGGAGTTATAAATAATATGCCAAATAATAGTAAGAACTAAATTAAATAATAGAAAAATACACAGTAAAAATATCAAGATAAACAGCAAATAAAAGTAAAAGTATGGAAGGAAAGCAGATTTGTAAATTTTTGCTAATTGTTAATCTCGAACTTTAAAAAAATTGACAACCTCGTCCCTATCGATGTGCAGCAACCAATTCCAAACATTTTTCTTTAATACATTGGCACTTGTGGAGTTCTTTATAGATGAAAATGGATGTTTCCAGATCTGTTGATTTAGAAAAAAATTCATCGTTATTTTCATTTCCTTATCTGAACTCAGTTGGGCCTAGGACACTGCATAAGTACTCCGATTCCTATTTTAAAATACATGTTCAGTTGTGTTCAACGTAATAACGAAATTCATCCTATTCCGAGGGAATGTGAACGTTTTAGACTCCCAAAAACATTCCTAAATACAAGAATTAAGGCAGCACAGAACAGTCTGAACCATAAAGCACTTAAGATGTTTAAAAAGTTGCCGAAAGTGAGTAAGAATTTCCTGGAATGGCGATGGCTTTCTTAAAATAATCATCAACGACCTTTAAAATATAACCATCCATCTACGTTGCGGAACAACTTACATTTCGGGCTAAACACTTATACTACCTAGCGAGGAAAGCTGGAAAGAACCGAGAATATAAATTTGTTTGGACCAGGAACGGAAAAATATTTATGCGAAAATATGTCGGTGCTCATATCATTCCAATTCTTTCTGAAGACAAACTCCCCAAGTAGTTTTAGGTTAGATTTAAATGTTGTTTCTTAATTCTTATTGTTAAATTTATAGTTCATCAAATATTTATTATTATCAAGAAGCACTTGAAAACTAAATCAAGTTTTTATTATTATAGAATTATATTTTTTACACATAAACTCACTTTTGCTCCAAACCAGTTACTATTTATACCCATAAATCCAGAAAACCCGATGTGGAATCCAAGCTTACTAACGTCAAAGCATTTTTTTGGCTAATCCAACTAACGTTAAAGCATTTTTTCATTTTGTGAGCGAATGGGTGGAAAAATGGGAGGAACTGGGTAAAGGCCTACCATGAGTACTAAATCAGTTTAAGATAAAAGGATACATACTTGGGTACTAGCATTGGTTGTCTGAACTGAACTCTTGTCCGTCTGTGTTGTTCTTGTCCCATAGAAGGGAGATGGTAAATTCCAAATCTAAATAGTAGACTAACTCAAGAGAACCACGCGCCGACCATGCTCTAGGACCCGTTTCGTCTGCTGGTCTGAGAGATTGTTAGGACGTTTAAGGTCTTTGCATAGGATTGTTTCTACTGTTGGTATTAGGAAAATGGTTTTTTCGAGGAATTCAGTACTAAGACGAAAAGTAATTTCGCCTGAGTTCGATAGGGATCATGTTAGGATCTGTGTTAGGATTTTGCCGGTAGTGTCTTGATAATTTGATGTTCCTCTGTGATTTGGTACAGATACGTATTGTTTTTCTTCTGTTACTTGAGTGCATGTTGTATAGGGCAAATTATTCTAATGTTTCCTATATGTATTTGGGTTTTGTGTCGTTGATTGATTTGTTTGTGTTACTACGTTCTTCTTCCTTTCCGAGGCGGGATCTGGAGCGTGCGGCCGCGGTCTCAATTTGGAACTAACTCTGTATTCCTTCACTGTCATACTGGGAAATTAGAAATAGGTGATTGTGCTGACCATGTGTATTTGATTGATCACAAATTGACAATACTGCAGTGAGGGGTACAATGAAAGTTTTTAAAGTTTCTTTGTTCTGTTATTTTCGCGGTTTGATTGTAAAGAAATATTAAATTTTTGCTTAATTAGTTTAAAAAAAAATGATATTGATACGCGAAACTAAAAAAAAGACTCAAGTGTTTATGAACAGTTTCAGGAAAGGGGTGGATGCTTTGTATACCCATAAAAAAAGGTAACTCGATTGTCATCAGAAAGAGTCTAAATTAATAACATTAAAAAAATATATTATACTCGTATTGTATACTACTTGTTAAATTTTCCTTTTTACAACTATCTTATTAAATACATTCAAATAGATACAATTATTTACAGTATTTTCTAGATTTTTTTGATAACACGATTTGATCTACCGATTTTTCCGCTGATATATAAGTCAACATTAAATTGCAATTTTAGTATGGAAATTCTATCGTGAATTTCTAGTCGTGTTGCCGGGGCTTTAGTGCTACGAAAATATAATAGAAAATATTCTTCTTTCCTTCACCTGATACCTGATAGGAAAGGGGGAAAAAATATTGAAAACCGTGATCATACGAAGGAAGACGCCTTTTTGCGAGTGTTTTGGAATCGCGTGAAAAAGTATTCCACAGTGTTTAAGAAATGTTTCAAGGGATTGCTGATAATCGGATATTTTTACCTTTCGGTTGGTATTTTACCTGCGTGGTTTGTCCCGGTGCGTCTCTGAATACTTTCCGGTGACCGGTGGCGGGTGGCGGTGAGCGGCATGCCGGGCGATGACCCCCGAGGTACGCCCAGCCTTAGAACCTGTCCTAGACAATAAAGAGCATCCAGGGCGGACGGACGCATTGACCTTGCCCGTGGTTCTCCGTCCACGAGCTCCAGCCTTCCGGCAGCATCCTCCTGTATAACAGGTAATGACGGATCGTCTGCTCGCCGATAACCAGACGCGTCCCGATACCTGCTATTGGCGAGATGAGCGCAATTGATACGGGCTTGACGTGACCTCATAGGCGTAGTTAAATATTACGTCAGTGTTTTGTATTCTTACACTGTTCTTTGGTTACGGTACTTGACTGCAAGAGAACTCCTTGCTGTCTTTTAAAAAAATATTATCATCATGGATAACTTATACAGCACAATTTTCGTAAAAATATAATAGGGCGCCCCGAGGGCGCTTTACGAAGGGATTGATTTTTAATTAAAAACTATAATTTATCTTATCCTTTTCCCTTATCCCGACGGAAAACGGCGTGGTGGTTTGTTTTACGCGTTTGTATTATTAACTTCCGCTACCACTACTACTTCTACCATCACGCCATTTCCCCGTAGGGGTAGGCAGAGAGGATGGACCGCAACACTCTTTAACCTGGCATGCATTCCCAGCTTCTTCCACATGTATATATCTTATCAGACATGCCTTTCGGTTCTTCCTGCTTTTGACACGACTAGGCTTAAGATTTTGGTTTATCTGATCATGTCACGTCTTCCTTGGTCGTCCTCGTCCCACGTTACCGTTCATTCTCGACATATGTTTTACAATTATTTTGTCATCCATTTGTTCTACATGACCGATCCATTTCAGAGACCCTTTTTTAATCTTATGAATTATACTTGACTCACATTTACACTCTCGCCTGATTTCATCATTCGTAACCCTGTCATACATTGATTTTCCGTACATTCGTCTGAGATATCGCATTTTGACCGCGTTCACTCTACTTTCATCCTTCCTCTGGCAGCTCCATGTTGCACTTTGCACTACTTAAATAAGTGTCGGAACTAAAACTCCGTCGTGCACTGCCAGTTTAACTTCTGTGTTTCCCAAATCTAGATTCTCGTTCAATTATGTATCTCCGTCGATTATTTATCTTTCTCGTTCATTTTTAAATACTTTTCTCAGCATTTTTTAGCTCTCGTTTGGTAGAAAACAAGAAGAACGGCTATCAAAGACGTCCCTAAACATAAATCAATCTAAAATATTTCAAAATATTGCATGTTCAGTCTCTCGTTACAGATAATTGCCGTGCACAATACATGCCGCCATATATCTTCATTTCAGCACCGCCTTTTTTTGGCAACGAATGTTTCCTTCGGCTCCCAACATACCGAAGCTTTGTACTTTCGGGTAAATAAGCACCTACCTAGCCCTTGCAACTGATTTATGGGGTAGTATATTTTTTTACAAATCTTAGAAGAAGACATTGTCTCTCAAAGTCTAAACCATTTATTTGTTTATACTGTAAACATTTCAGGACGCGGGTTCCTCATTGCACATTGCACAATGCACAAACTGTTTGAGTTATTACCTTTTACTATCAATAAACTTTATTTTATTGCCTTTGGAACTCAGACATAAAAATTAACTACAGTAATTGAGTCGCCCATTTCCGAAATTCATCTTGCCCAGTTTTTATCGAAAATGAACTGAGTATGCCATTTTATATTTTATGGCTTATTACAGGAGGCGCATAAATCTTTGACAAAAAAATCAAAAACCAATATTTTACAGTCAGTGTAACGGCTAAAAACATCGTCCGATTCCAAAACGCATCTTGTTCGCCTGCTTTCTAAATCCAAAAATATCATCTTGTCCATTTTGAGGTAACATATCGAGACTTTACTGACTGAATGCATTAAGTCATAAAAACAAGTTTTGAGATAATCGCATTTAAAGCTTTTTATTCCTTCAAAGCATTATTTCTCCCACAATTTTTTTTGTTTAAGCTTTGAAAGAGTAATATTTATTCTAGGCATAGCATAAAATTTGAAATCAACATCTCGCATCCATATACCTACATATTTTAAATATATAAAGACTGTTGACTTAATGCATTTTGTCAGTATAGCCTCGATATTTAGTTTACTTTTGTACTTATTTATATTATTATATTTTGATAATTTATACAGCGTCATTTTTGTGAAAATCACCTCGAGGGCGCTGTACAGTAAATAAATATACCAGCAAGTCTTGCAGCTACAGAGCGCATGGACGGTTGAGATTCTATTTCATCGTCTCTAAATATAAAGTTTAGTGTTTTAATGATATTTTATAAAACTAATTTATAAAAATAGGAGCTAGATTACAACACGTCTTAAATCTACTGAGCGCATGGACTGTTATAATGCGTGGATTGTTGTAAAAAATAATTAAATGAACATGGAATCGGGCTGTGGTCCCGTGGCTAGTGTTGCGGACTCACGGATCAGAGGTCCGAGGTTCGAACCCCACTCTACCCCAACTTTATTTTCATTCTGATAGTGAGTTTTTTACAACTCATCGAAAATGGCCCCAAAATTTAAATATTTGGGTAAATCATAAGAACGCAAATATTCATTTTTCTGTTAAAATAAAAAGTTATGTTTTTTCCCCTTAAAACTGCTTTCGCAAATATTATCATATTTCATCTTGTACCTTTAAAGCATTTCCAATGTACCATAAAACAGATACAAAAGTCACCGTGTCCATAATATTAAAATAATTAAAAATCCTTTAAATAATTAAAAAAACTATCTATGTATTATATTTTACAAATTATGTATTTTTCGTTAACGCTATATTTTATTTTAATGTAATGATAGATTTTAAAGAAAATTTTCAGAGGTCTATGTACATTTTTTCATGAATATCTCGAAACGAAGTAAGATGGACAATATGTACTTTGGGAATGGGCGATTCGACTCTATTTATTATTCCTTAGTTTTTTTTTACTTCCCAGTTGGTGGTTGTGACAATTATTATTATTAATAATAACTTATATAGCGCCGTTTACGTAATATAATACCTCAAGGGCGTTTTACATAGTGATTCTATAGTTTTAAAAAAAATTCTATTGAATCTTTTAAATTTGTAATTTCATTTAAACAATTTATTTTGTTGACACATGCTACGGATTTATTCAAATGATTTAGAGAACAAGTGGGTTTTAAGTTTTTTCCGAAACATCACTCCACTTTTACAGCCTCGCACCTCGGCTGGGAGAGCATTCCATGCCACAGGGACCGCAAATGCGCGTTCTCCAAATTTACTGCGCTGTTTGCGTAAAGGTATAATAACTTTTCCTCTCGCCGTAGACGTAGCCGATCTAAGCGTGAGACGCCTGTCAGCTAGTTTAGTTCATCTGAAATGCATAGTTCTCTTAGATATTCCGGAACAGAGTTGTGCAGTGACTTATACATAAGCCAACAGAGTTTGTATTCGACCCTCTGTATAAAAGGTAGCCAGTGTAGTTCCCGAAGTAGTGGAGTGATATGACTGAACTTAGAGATTCCGAAAATAAGTCTCGCTGCAGCATTCAATACAGATTGTAGGCGAGTCATTTTCTTCATTGGTAGACCTGCATAGATACCATTACAATAATCGACTCTAGACACTACATTTTCACCGCAGTTAAATATTCTGCACTGTCCAAATTATTGACATCCTGACGTCCCCTAGTTAGTTACTGATCCCCCTTTGAATTCAAGGTGAAAGAATTATTATACTCGTATTATTATTAGGGTTGATGTTTAAAATGTTTTTACCCTTGTGTTATATTAGGTATAATATAGGAAGTTACCCACCGACCTAGTGAAATACGGAACAGTCGATAAGTTTGTATGTAGATATGTCGATATTATTATTTTACTATAGATAGCCGTGTCCGGTGGATAAAAAATACAGTTCGGTAGCTCAATCACAAATTACTATCGACGTGCTTAAAAACATACTAAGCATTTGAGCGATCACAATGAACAATAATGAACATGCTTAAGTTATCGCAGTCTTAAGTCAACGCGTGTGTAATCTCTAAGTCAACGCTCGTATCAGTTTGTTTTTTGTTTTCCTCGTAAATAAATACAGTTCATTGGCAAAAAATTAAGGAATATCTAATACAAAAAAGGGAAAATTAAATTACAATTACTATGGCGACTGCTTTTCTTGACATTTGGCTTGCCAACCGCCGGCTAAATGCAATAAATAGCATGATAAATAATACATAAATAAATAAAAATAGCAGTTTTGGAATATTTTCCATGATTATACAGGTAAAATTCAAATATGTGATAGCGCAGCAGGATTATACTTCGCGAAACATAAATATTTTGACATTTAGTATAAGGTGTTCACGGATGTTCCATAGTGATCGCGAATACGATAAACAACCATAGTAAGAAATTGATATCACGTCGCTTATTAGCACGTCGATAGTTATTTGTGATTGAGCTACTGAGCGAGGAAAAGAACCAGAACACTGGACGAGCATTTTAAACTCGATGGCTACTCTCAGGTAAAAATAATGAGAAAGGAAATCAAATGTGGATATATCAACATCGTTCTGTTGTGATTGGCGGGTTCGCCTACCATTCTTGAGGTCCTTGGTTCGATTCCTGGGAGGGCGCGTGTGAAATACTGGTTTTTAAGGTGGTTTTACACTGCAATATTTCAATGTTATGATATTTCAAGCATCGACTGATCTCCTAACCTTCCATGTGACAAAAATGATAAAGATTAGCTGCAATCGGAGCGCCAATGCAGTGCTTTATGCACCAATAAGTGCGGATGGGAAACTGGCGATGATGATTATTATTATTTATTTATTAATACATACATTTCATATTAGACAGAATGTCACAAAAAACTCTCTTGACAAATTTTGCTTGTACTAGAAGTAGGCGCAATATAAGAAGGGTTCGACCAGCCAGAAATATTAGTATGCGTAATGTTGTAATCGGTTCCGATATGGGCAAATTATAATTTTTACATAATCTTGTCTGCATTTGTTTAGGTAATTTAAGGAATCCTTAATTTTGCAGTATAGCTTTGACGTGAATTTACGAAATTGTTTTTTTAATTTATTATGGATGCTAATTTTATTATTGTTTTTTCATTAGGCGGCCTCTGTGGTGTAGTGGTTAAGACGTTTGACTCACAGAGAGGAGGTCCCGGGTTCGGTTCCCGGTGAGAACACTCAAATTTAAAATGTGATTTTTCTCTAATGTAATTTACCACTGTAATTTGGCCTCCTGGCCTTTCGTGGTGCAAATAATACTCTAAGATTAACAAAGCATAAGATCTATATGACTGTCGCATATTTTTGTTATAAATTTTGTGAAGCGTATTTTTGTATTCAAATTAAATACGAAATTGAGGTCCTAGGTTCCATTCCTGACATGTTTGACGCGAAATTTTGGTTTTAAAGATAGTGCAGTGTAGAAACTGCAATATTTCACTGTTCTTGGACTGAAACCTGAAGTCTAAGACTTATCTCCTTACCTTCCATGTAACAAAAACAATCATATACGCTGCAATTGGAATTCCAATGCAGTGACCTATGCATCACTAGGTGCGGATAAGGAAATGATGATGATAGTTTCACGTATCTGTGACACGTGTTTTTTTTAAATAACGTTTATCTTGAGCTATCAGTTTTCTACGTATTAGTATTTTTTGTCATTTTAGGCGATATGCCATATTTTTTACTTAAAAATATGAAAAAATACTCATACAATTCAAAATACGTATCATCAGCGCTATGATTTGTTAAAGTTTTGTATTTCTGAAATAACTTTGCGTGTGACGTCAGAGGTTGTTCTCTGTTTGTTATTCCGATCGATTCGTTTACGGTAAACCAACCGGATATCCTTCACAGCTCTCGTTTCATTGGTTGTTTCATATGAACCAGTGGCGTCGATCAAAGTAGTGCGTTTTTTTGTTACTTATTTTTTTCCCAGCGATATACCTCTATGTTTTTTTCGTACATTTTCAAAAAACTTTGCCATACAATTTATTCCTTCAATTTTTACTGCGCGCAAGAAAACATTTTTCGTATCCAAGTGGAAATTTCCCGTAGGGCTGAAGTTCCTCATTAGCGAGTTTTTTAAAGCCCTTTCACTGAGCCAGTTAAAGCAATTTTCAGTCAAAGTTCAGTCATATCACTCCACTACTTCGGGAATTACACTGGCTACCCTTTTCACAGAGGGTGGTATACGAACTCTGTTGGCTAATGCATAAGTCTCTGCACAACTCTGCTCCGGAATATCTAAAGAAGCTTCCAGGAAAAGAAACTTCCAAGCATTCCAGATGAACTAGCTGACAGACGTCTTACGCTTAGATCAGTCACATCTACGTCGAGAGGAAAAGTTATTTTACCCCTCCGCAAACAGCGCACTGAATTCGGTGAACGCGTATTTGCGGTCGCAAGCCCTATGGCATGGAATACTATCCCAGCAGAGGTGCGAGGCTGTGAGAGTGAAGTGACGTTTCGGAAAAATCTTAAAACCCATTTGTTCTCTTAATCATTTGAACAAATCTGAGGTATTGTATTACGAAACTGGCGCTATATAAGTTTTCCATAATAATGTTTTTTTTTAACGTATCTTTTCGTATAATACCTGCACATGTTAAAATAGAAAATTATTGTATCGGCGTTGATCTCATTTTAATCCTAAAAAAATATGAAAAAATGATTGGTTTGTAGTACTTATGTACATAATATTATGATTCCACATGTGTAAGTTTTTTATGGTTAGTACAAAACATTGTAGGAATTCGTACCCCGTTTGCTATTCTGTAGAGTAAAAAAAGATAATGATTCATTTTAGCTTTTATTTTATGTGTTTACTATATCAGTAGGCGTGCGGCAGGTATTATGCTAATCCCCGTGTTATGACATCACATCCTTTTATTCTATACTGTTACTTCGAAGATATCTAAGGAATGCTGCTAGGTGTCCGATAGCATCTCACATTTCACTGTTCGTCTATTAATTCGTGATGTTATCTTTCAGGATTATAAAATTAATCCTTTTCGATCGCAAACAAAACTTATTAAGAAATATTTTGGAAGTTAAACTCTTAGATGGATGATTTTTTGCATTGAAAAAAAAAATGTTTTATGGTGTATTTTTAATGTGTAGTTTTGAGAAAAAAATCATCTTAAAAATCCTAATGTCATAAAAAGTATATTTATTTTTTTAAATACCAGGAGTCGTACTCTGAACGCTGAAGCGCGCTTGGAAAACGCATTTTTAACGCGTATTTACGTACTAAATGCACGCTAATAGAGCGATCTCCTCGCGCGCAATTCCATTTAAAATACCAGCCCAGGATTAAGTAAATTTATATCATACTGTAATTCACAATTGCTTTATTGAATTCAACATTTTTGAACATAAAATAAATATATTTGTATGAATACTACCGTTTATGACAAATTTTCGCTTTGAAAAAAATATAAATAACTGAGAAATTTTGAAGATCCTCATTACTTTTTATTCTGTTTTTACTGTTTTTTTTTTTTTAATGTGTTTTTTACTATATATATAAATATTACATTTTTTACTCTGTTTTGTACTACATGAGTTTTTATTCTTTTTACTGGGTATATTGCTACTTTTTTTGGTATTTTTCAAAAATATGTTTTTTGCTATAAACATTTTTTTTTAACTGTGTCTTTTACTATGTTTTTTACTATGTATTTTGCTTTTAATACGTATTTTACTGAATTTTCAAATATTTTTTTTAACTTTGTTTTCTTACTACGTTTTTTTAAATATGTATTTCAATATACTTTTCACTACGTTTTTAATTTGTCTACTACCTTTATTATTGTTTCTATATATTGATTACTGTTTTTTTTTTTTTGACTGGCTTAGACTGGAGTAAATAATTCTAGTTAGATAGGCAAAGCAACGTTGCATAAATTTATAATTTTATGTATTTATTATGATAATAAATTATATGTATTTTCATTATTTATTAAAAGTTTTTTATTAGCACGATTACAAGTCAGAAGACAAGACTGATATTTTCTATGATAACGTATAAGAAAATATATTATCTTTAGCTAAAAGGTTACTAACATTACTTAATTTCTAGATTCGTCTAGCCCCACTTAAGGTTTAACGCAAATGTTTATACAGGGTGTTCTTTAAACCCTGTTACATCCGAAACGCAGAAAATTAAAAAAAAACAAATGGTTGCTTACTTCTGCCGGAGAGAAGCGTGGGGGGCGTGGCCATGTTTTTGGCGGTGTATCAGACTCCCCCCTCGCCTCTCCTCGCTTCTCCCTTGCAGAAGTAAGCAACCATTTGTTTTTTAAATATATATTTTTTTAATTTTCTGCGTTCTAAATATTTTATTAAATATGCTAATATGTCTTCTTGCCCATACTGATCATCCTGGTTTCGGATGTGACAGGGTTTCAAGAACATCCTGTATAAATGATTTAGTACAGGATTAAATTCGTGGGATTGGGAACACAAATCATTCGACAAACTTTATTGAATACTTTTAACCTAGTGTTTTTTACACATTACGAAGTTCACAGCGCGTTGGGTTTTGTTCGTATGTCGAAATTCTTTAAGTATTGTAAAAACTGGAAATTCTCAAAGATCATCAAGTCAGAAGTCGTATTAGAAATGTAGATGTGAATGTGGATCAACAAGAGAGGTACTAGCTGATTTTGAAAGGAAGCTTTGTTACTTACATATCTAAAGTTAATGACGTGTGGCTGTGAGTCGTTCGTATCTACACCTAACGATTCGTATGTTCATATATAAATAGTTTTTTTCTTTGATTTTGGAAATGAAATTTTGAAATATGTATTAACCAACCAACCCCAACCCTTAATATCATATTTTAAAAATATATGAAAAAGCATTATGTATAGATCGTTCCTTAGTACGTGAAGTTGTTCTTTGCTATTCAGAAACAAACAAAAAAAATCACACCGTTTCTCTGTAAGGGTAGGCAGAGAAGATAGAACGCCATATCACTGTCTGCATACAGATCTCGCTACTTCTACATTCATACATCTTCTCATGCACGCGCGCAGATTATTCCGACTTTCGACATGTCCATCTTCAAGTTTTTGTTGGATTTGATGCCAGGCTTTCTCTATTTCTACATACATCAACATTCGCATCGTAAATCTTTTTAGCTATTTTTTTGCTGCCCATTCGCTCTACATGCCAAACAAACCCAGTGTTCTTTTCTTGAATGTACCTACGGATCTCGACATTTGTCCATCTATCGTACATGGTTATATCACACATTTGCCTGAGAGATCGCATCGTCTTTAATCTATCTCACTTGGTGGTGTTTAGTGCACCGCACTAATTTAAGTAGCTGCATGACGCGCTCTAATCTAGCTCCTATCCGTTATAATTGAAATATATCATAATTGGAAACAAGGAACTAGAATCCCAATCGTTCATGCGCTCTGTAGCTGCAAGACGGGCTGGGACATTTATCTATTGTACAGCGCCCTTGAGGTGATTCTTACAAACATGGCGCTATATGAATTATCCAAGTATATTAATTCAACAACAGACAATTATCCATTTTAAAACGTTCTTAAATGCACTGTTTGAAACTAATTATTAATTTCGCAATAAATCTTTCTTTTTCATACAATTTATTCTCTGTTTTTGATGTGTATCATTACTTATTATTATCTTATACATACTTACTGTAAACTAATTTTTATTATTTGTTTTTAACAATAATTTGTTAATACCATTTTTTTTTTACGTATAAGTAAATGTAAATATATTTTTAGTTTAAATTATTTACAAGTTATTTACAATTTGCTTTTTATCCATATCTTTTTTTCTTTTTTACTATGTAAAGTTTCACTTTTTATTTTGCATGGCAGTATGATTTTTATTGTTTCTACATGTATACAAAAAGTGTTGTTAATTTTTTATGTATATTTTTTGTAAATGCCCCTTGGGCGTATTGTAAAATTAAATAAATAAATGAAAATAAAATATATAAATACATATAACTAATGCATACATAGATTATGTAGTAAGTCTATACTCTAGTCCAGTCCACCTATGTGGATAAATGTAGATCTTATAATATCCTGTGAATGATTTATTTGACATAATATTTTGTCTTTTTTTAATAATTTAATTGTACCTATCTCGTTATTTTTAAATATGTTTTTATTTTGTTGTAATTACTATTATTTTAATTTAATTTACTATTATTTTTATAGATGTAAATTATTTCAGTATAATCCAATGACAAAACACATGTACAATAAAAGGTCCTGCCTAAACTTAGCAAGTCGGACTCGGGACCTGAAACAACGAACGTTTTAGGTTCATTATTGAAACAGTGAAATAAATAAAAAATTCCAACGTATTTAATTCATGTAAATAAAATGATCATCATATCCTTTAGATGCCTGTCTATGGATGCAGGGATTATGAAATATTGTTGTGAAAAATACTTTTTTTTTGTTTAAAAAAAATACAGTTTTATATCCTGTATTTTTTTTATGACCAAAAATTGTCTTGCTTTTAATTGTCAAATATCTCCTTATTTTTTTTTATTTATATGTTATTTTTACTTTTTATGTTTTATCATTTACATTTGTTTTCATTTTCATTTTTTTATGAGTATTTGCAATTATGTTTATTTTTTTAACTATAAATGGTATATTATCTAATTTATATTTCTGCTTCAATTTTTATCATTATCGGTATTTTTTTCAAATTTATATTTATGCTTCAACTTTTATTATTATCAGTTTATTTTCTAATTTGCATTGATGTTTCACTTTCTAATTAATAAAGTTTTTTCTGATTTATATTTATGATTAAATTTTTATTATCACCTGCATGTTTTCTAATTTGTATTTATTTTGAATTTTTCTATATTATTATTTGAAATTTTTAAGCATCATTTAACGAGTTGAAAAAAAAAACGCATGTAAAAAAGAAGGTCCTTCCTAAACACATGAATTTCCTACCTAGTCGGGATCAATGGTGTAGTCGGGCCGGAGCGCACTGGAGCGGCGCTCCGGCACTTTTTATCTGAGCGGAGCGGCGCTCCGGCTCTGGTCAGGAATAAATATTACGTTTCAAAAATATTTCTGCTTAAATCTCTTCAAACAATTTGAAATAACAACAAACGTATTTATTGCCGATAACTGGCAAAATTCTAAACATGTGTCTCCCCCCTTCCCCTCCCACTTCCCTCTCACTTCACCATAATGGTGGCGGTGCGCTTCGGTACTTTTATATTCAGGACTGCACTACTGGTCGGGACCCGAAACAATGAACATATGTACATTTTTAACATGAAAAAAAGGAAGAATATTTATTATTATTTTTAATTAATAGTATAAACAATGCCGGGAATCGAATCGAATACCCAGTGAATAGCAGTCAAACACGCTTAGCTACGAGGCGGAAATATAATGCATTATCATCCTCTCCTTACGGGGAAGCTGTAGTGAATCTATCTACTACGTGTTTTTAATAATATATTAGTAATATTTCACAGAACTAGCTACTCGGTACTTAGTCACCGGTAAGTTGTAACCTTCAGGTACTACTGTAGTGTCTACATGACACTTGAGTCAACTAAAATGACATTGATATTTACGACAGGCGAGTGTGACAGTGTATTCGTGTTTAGCTACCTTTGTTCCAGACTGACAAGAAATATTACCTGCCTAGGGCTTTATAAATCCGAATAATATTCATTGTACTACGGCGGTGTTGGGTGCGTTAGCACTTAACTAAAGAAACGTCTTCGTGCCGAAAATGCAATAAGCACTGAGTTTAGTTTACTTACAAATTTGCACTATGCTAACATTAAAACCAGCAAATAGGCAAATCAATTCAAGGCAACATTAAAACCGGTCTATAAAGTATACGAATGAAGATATTATCAGGCGTATTCTAGTAGTAATTATGATTATGGATAACTTACTCAGCGCTTTTTTCGTGATATAATAAATACCTCAAGGGCGCTTTACAAAGTGATTATATAAATAAATAAATTTAATTTTGACTTTTTGAATGTGTAATGTAAGTAAAATTATTTATTTTGTTATCACATGCTACGGACTTATTCAAATGATTTAGCGAACAAGTGGGTTTCAAGTTTTTTCACTTCTGGTGGGAGAGCATTACCATAGGGCCTGCGACCGCAAATTTGTGTTCACCGAATTTATTGCGCTGGTTGCCTAAAAGTATAATAACTTTTCCTCTCGCCGTAGATGTAGCTGATCCAAGCGTAAGACGTCTGTCAGCTAGTTCATCTGGAATGCAAAAAGTTCCCTTAAATTTTCCGGAGTAGAGTTGTGCAGTGAATTATACATAAGCCAACAGAGTTTTTATTCCACCCTCTGTAGAAAACGTAGCCAGTGTAATTTCTGAAGTAGTGGAGTGATATGACTGAATTTAAAGATCCCAAAAATAAGTTTCGCTGTGGAATTCAATACATACTGTAGGCGAGTCGTTTTATTCATTTGTATACCTGCCTAGATACCATCACAATAATCGTAATTTCCCTCCACACCCAGTGGTGCATAGAGCACTGTTACATTTGTTGCGTGAAGGTATGGTGATCAGCCTTTTCAAGTCCCAGTACAGGAACAATGAAATTTTGCAGTTTAAATTATTGACATTTAATATAAATTAAAAATTAATATTTCATGTCCTGCCAGGAATCGCACCGAGGACCTCAAGAATGATAGACGAAAGGGTCAACGACTACACTACGAGGCGAACTTATCTCCACTCAATTTCCTTATTCTGGATTTTTACCTGAGAGCGACAATCAAGTTAAAAACACTCTTCATTCGTCCAGGATTCTGTTTCTGTTTCACACTCATAACTATATTCTTCATCTGCCTGGACACAGACACGATATAATTCAGATTAATCTAACTTACACCCAATACTTATAGTTCGGAATAAAAGAGAAATAATTAGGTACCCTGTATTTTTTAATTCCTACCCTTTTTCTTTTTCTCAGGGTTCTTTTGCGTTTTTATGATTGCTCATTGACCCAAAATATTTCAATTGAGGGAGCCATTTTCAACGAGTTATCAAAAATTCGTTTTTAGAAAATGGGAATCAAGTTTTGGTATTTAACCTTGGACCTCTGGTGCATGAAACTGCGACACTAGCCTCGAGACCACAACCCTGTTCTTCTTTCCTTTTGTTGACTTATATTGTATTATGTATTTATATGCACAAACACACTTAGTATTTGTTAATTTATCCATTTTAGTTTGGCATTTTACAAACGCATTTGAACTTCGCTGTAACCTGTAACGTATTTACTTTACTGATTGGTACAAATAAAATTGCACGGAAAGTTAAAAAAATAACGATGTACTCGTACGATATGCTTCTCTCTTCTCAGGAGAGAACACTTTCCATTCCTCGACACAGCAAATCTTTTTTTAGCTATTTCTTTTCTGTTTAAGGTGCAAGGCTTTGGAATAAGCTACCTCTTCATATAAAAATGCGCCTTCTCTAGCCACCTTCAAGGAACGCCTAAAACATGACTATATATCTTTAGAATCCTGACCTCCCTGTATTTTATTGTTTTCTAAAATATATATTTTATTCCTTTCCTTGGTTCCTCTTTCTCTCTCCTTCCAAACTCATCATATATTTTTTTTAAAGGATTAATCCGCTAAGCCTCTATTTAGAGGCTTGTCAGCAGGTGGGAAAGAGGGGATATGAAAGGAGGTTATGAAAAATACATTACAACCCCAGACCAATTGAGAAAAAATCGTTCTTGAATTTTTTTCTTGCAAATGGCGGGAATCGAACTCGCCACGCCAGTTTCACAGTTAGCTGTCTAACCAACTGCGCCACGGCACCTGTCTGATATCTGGTTCTACATTTCTCATCCTTTAATATGATAACATAATGTACTTTTATTTAAGTTAATATGTGCAATTCTATCACCCCATTAAAAACAACTGTTATTTTTAATTAATTATGTTTTTTTAATGTATGTGTTTTTTGACAGATATGTTATTTTCGTTTTTTTAGTACAAATTTTCGACCCAACTATTCTTTTGATCAGTCTGTTTTTTGGTTGGCTGGAAGATATTGCTTTTAGCGATAAGTCCGCCAAAGTATTTATTTTATATACTTGAAGATTTAAACAAATAAATATGCAAATGTATCCTTGTACTCGTATGTACAAACGTAATGAATCGTAAAAATTAAGCCTAAATTCTAAAAAACCGTATTTGATACTACGCCAGTAGCAAATATAAATAACGCCTTAGTTTATGTTTTCTCAATCTGTAATAAATTTGGTTATCAAATCAATTAATAATAATGGTTTTACTTCAATTTCAATAATTTGGATGGTGCAATCTTACGCTTCAGTCGCCGTCATTTCAGTCATTTGCCAGTCTTAGGACTGAGAAAAATATTTTAGGGAAGAAACATAAAGTAGTATATATGTATGTAATTCAATTTGAATTCATCACGATATATTTTTTAATAAAATTCGAAAATTGGAATTCTAAAAATATGAAAACTGATATTTGTATTAAAATATTTTAATACAAATATCAGTTTTATGTTTTAGAATAGGTTTAAATAATTACATTTTACTAATATTTTCGTGTTGATTTCGCATAGATTATCATAATTTATTTGTTTATACTTAAAAACACGAAGTGTATCATACGTTAGGTGAATAGATATTAAGTTGTAGGTATGAATAGGTAGTAAAAAACTCGTGTAAAGTACCCAACAAGCGAAATATACTATAAAAAAGTTAATATTATTGGTACATTTTGTATACTTGTCGATTAAATTATTTATATTTTCTTGAAGGTTGTATATTTTTTAATGGCACGTGTACTTATTTCTATTTTTTAATATTTTTTTGTTTGTCAGCTTCATTTTTTATAGTTTTTTTTTTTTTTAATAATTACCCGAGTTAGAAAAATTGAGTTGCAAAATTGTTTGCAAATCTATTTTTTTTATTCTGAAAATTGAAAGATACATTTCAAGGTGTGTCTTATGGTTCGATGCGTCTTATCGTCTGCAAAATACGGTAGTTCAAACACTTTTTATTGAATTTTTTTCTTCTTTTATCTAAGAATAACATTTTATATCATATATATTTTTTAAAATTTCAACAGTATGGTTTTAGCAAAACTTTAATGCTATCAAATGGCCAATATGAACTTTAAAAATCTATAACACAAGTTTTAAAAAAATAGTGTATATTTATATAATTTTTATAATATCATTCATAGTCCTTAAATTTAATGCTAAATGTATATACAGTAGACAGGTTGATAGTTTTCAATTCATTTTTCAGATATCTGATCCTTTTATAAATTCGGTAAGCCATTTTACACATTTTTAAATTTCTGAAAACACTCCTCACCATTTTCGAGTGTTAGTGTTGAATGTTGATAAATACATTTATATATTTGTTGATATATCCAGGCTTGTCTATATCTATATAGGACATAAAACCTAAAATAAACCTAAAAAACCTCTACAGGTCCAGTAAAAAACATTAATATTCAAATGAGAAGGTATGGTTGTGATTTCAAAGCTCTACCAACATAACCCTTTTATTTTTGTCTGAACAAATAACTCAACTTTGCCGACGTTATATATTATATCAAATTAAATGTTAAACACCCACTCTATTACATTATCGAAAGAATTTTAATTTAGAAAAAACAAATACATAGTGTTTTAATGAATTATTGTGTAACTTGAAGCGTTGGACTGGTCATTTTATTTATTTAACTTTTTGTACATAATGTTATTTGTACATTGGCGGGCTTATTGCCAAATGGAAATTTCTTCCAACCAACCAATAAAATAAAAGTTTTATTTTTATAATTCAAGTTACAGAACATATTCAATATTTTTTTTTATTAAAAAGCTAAAGATATATTAAAATAGAAATAAACGTAATAAATTACCTTAAATCAAAACTATTACTCAATGGGAAAAAGGAAAAAAGAGGAAAGAGGAAAGGAGGAAAGGAGGAAAGGAGGAAAGGAGGAAAGGAGGAAAGGAGGAAAGGAGGAAAGGAGGGAAGCAGGAAAGGAGGAAAGATTAAGGAAGAGAAAGGAGATGTTTCTTCAGACGTGATTTAAACAGAGATAATGTAGTAACTCTCGTGATTTTATAACTGCGCTTCTGTTAAAAGTGTTTATTTGTGAAGATCAAGTGCCGAAATTTAACTATTTATTAAAAAACAATTTCCGTATGATATAGTGCTACCTATCTATGTTCATTTAAAAATACAAATGATACATATTTTCCCGTATCACGTAAAATTACTCGAATATCAAAAGTAATACACAAGTATATCTGACATCTTAATCAAAGTAAAATAATAATAATCAGAAATTTTAGGCGGGAAACATGCGTTTAGTAATAACAAACAAAATTAAAAAGAAGCGGATATACTCGTATTCCTTGGTACCTACACTCTACACTACGCACACAGATGCGTTTCTACTATCATCTCCCAGGGAAAAGCCAAATGTGAACCAAGTGTTTTTACAGTAATTTACTAGGAAAAAGACAATAGATCCTGTTTACTGCACACCAAAATAAAACAATTGTCTTGTTAACCTTAATAATAAGTTAACGAATGGTATCTTTGTTTAGTTTTTTTATATTTTACTTTTTGTGCTGTTACATGTTCACTTAATTGCCATACTTACTAGTTCTTTGCTCAATGTATTATTATTGCGTTTCTTAAAATAATTTTTTATTATTAACTTTTTAAAATCATTCTACTGTTGTTGAAATTCCATTTGTCGATGCGTTTTGAAGCTGCAAGACTTTTTGTGATGTTAGCTATCATATTATTTTTTATCAAAAACAGTCTAGAGTTTCAACCGCCCATGTGCTCAGTAGCTGCAAGACGTTCTGTTATCTAGCTCATATATATCATAATTGTAATATATCATAATTGGAGACGAGGAACTAGAATCCCAACCGTCCATGCGCTCTGTTGCAGCAAGACGTGTTGGGATA
Source organism: Micrasema longulum (assembly GCF_059751315.1). Classification (NCBI taxonomy): domain Eukaryota; kingdom Metazoa; phylum Arthropoda; class Insecta; order Trichoptera; family Brachycentridae; genus Micrasema; species Micrasema longulum. The sequence goes on along the minus strand of NW_028278162.1, from coordinate 510,913 downwards.
TTTATTTATTGTACAGCTCCCTCGAGGTGATTTTCACAAAAATGGCGCTATATAAATTATCCAAAAATTATTATTATTATTATTAACATCTTTTTACCTTCGTGTAACAAAATAAATGGTCGAGATACGCCGCGATTGGTGTACCAATGCAGTGCCCTATGCACTATTAGGTGCGGAAAGGGAATAATTATGATTATAATTTATTTTTATTTATTAAGGAAAAACAACAGTTGTTACAAAAGAATACAAAATATAAAAAATAGTACATACATCCAGTTAAAGTTTTTCACAAATATAATGAGAGAACATGTTACACAGTAAAGAGAAAAATAATATATTACATAAGACATGAAAAAAAAAACTTTTAAGCAGGTTAAGGGATGAGGAAATAGAGTGGAGGAGTGGAGGAGAGGGATTTACATAATATAGTTGACCAATTCAAAATTTTGATATTATAATACAATAAACATAATTAAAGGAACATAAACTTATTACACACTGACAAATGTTTTATAATGATATTATGACTGATGATATAATTATAGAAAATCATGATTTACAACCCCTGCTTGCATTTGTACATAACATAGAAATTTGTTTAGTCTCCCACCAGTCTGACGATGTCGGTCACGACGAAACCCGTTCACTGGTAAAAGAAATATAAATAAATGTGGAGTAAAACTATATACTTTCGTATTTTTATTATTATAATTAAAATGCAGTCCCACAAAGAAATTTCAGTAGAAAAACTCAATCTAATACAGACCGAATTGTGAATGTAGCGCAGTGTGTAAAGTAGTCGCGTAAACTAGTTATTGACTGAGTATAAGCACTGTAAATGCCCAGACTTCCATATTCTTTCCCTAAAGTGTTCTCCATCTCTGGTGTGACCTATTTTTAACTTGTACGTATATAAAAGCAACGTTCCTGGTATTTGTTCATATTTTCAATTGATAAAACGTTAAAAAAGCGAAAACTGAATCTTTTAGTTTTCAGTACAACCCTGGAAGTGGAACCCGGTAACCGTTCATACTTTCCTTTACTCGAGAAAATGAGCTTCCTTTCATTTGAAGACTAACTTATTTTAAGAGAAGATTTATTTTTCCTCGGATACGAGAAAATCTCGTGTGTGTGTGCGCGCGCACTGCAGTTTATTATGTCGGTGTGTGTGAACTCGCGCGGATCAAAAGCGCATGCAACAGAACATCGGCCTGCCCAAAATAGAGCGAAGGGCCACCTCCCTTCTCTCTCTGTCCCACGCTGGCGAACGCGACTATGCCGGGCCGGCGAGGGGGGCGGGAGGAGAGGGAAACACAAAGGGCTCTAGCGCGCGGGGGACGGAAAACTCGCGGGGCGCGGGGTATCGGGGTCCCCAGGAAAGCACATCGTCCGCGCCGCTGCAGTTTGCCCTGTTCGGTCGGCGTGAGCGCACGCTTCTCCCAGTATCGCCGCTGAATGATCTCTCGTACGTCCGTGTGCGCGTGTGAATAAACTAAGTTTAAACTGAAAGCCGGATACTCCGCATTACGATCACCGCCTTAAAAGTGCTATTATAATCGATAAGTTGATATTTTAGTGATAAGGTAAAATAGTTTGCGAATAATCAGTTGTAAACGTAAACACTGGTGCACGGGGATCTCCGTCAGTGTGTTGGTGTCGGGACGCAGCGCGGGGGAGTGTGTTCACTTCCCGGGCGCGGATCGATGCGACGTGCCGCGTGACGTCACGACCGAGAGCTACACGGTAAGGGCCAGCCCTGTAGACACTAGACTTCCTCCTCACCGGGCACCTACCTGCGCCCTGTTCCCTGCCACCTACCTACCTGGGTCCGGCTCCGGCTCCTAGGTTCGCCCGCCTAATGAGATTCCACGTACATACTTATATACGCATACTTGTACATTTAGAAATACTCGTACCTGGGTACTGGGATTCCAAATCCAAATAAAAACTTAGCTTCGATTACTTGACGTTATTTGTTTTATCTATATCTACAATATTATTGCATTCACCCTCATTTAAAATTAAATTCGCAGATGCGAAATCCCTAAACGGGGTCGAGAATTCCATCCGTCCATGCGCTCAGTAGCTGCAAGACTTGTAATCTAACCTCTATTTTTATAAATATGTTTTTTTTATTATCATTAAAACTTCAACAACAAACAAAATATCATGTAAACGGGGGCTAGATTTTTCACTGCTCATACGCTCTGTAGCTGCAAGACGTGCTGGGATATTTATTTATTGAACCCTCAATGTCCGAGACTATATGGATTACCAAAAGTTCATAAAGATGGGATGCCATTAAGACCAGTTGTTTCTTTTAACTCTGCTCCTTCGTATAAATTAGCAAAAAAAGCGAATTTCCTCATAAAATGTATTCTAAAATTTAACCCTAGTCGGACAATAAAAAATTCGTTAGACCTTATCACTAAAATTAAAGACACTAATATCCCTAAAAATTCAGTTCTAATATCTTTTGATGTAGTAAATCTTTTCACTTGTATACCTATAAATGAACTTAAAAATGCATTAGACACATATATTTATAAAAAATTCTTAACGCCTCAATTGAAAAATGAGATTTCTCAAATTTTAAATGTTTGTATAGATCAAAACCTATTTAAATTTAACAATAAATATTATCTTCAGAAGAATGGTCTTGCCATGGGAAGTCCATTATCTCCAATATTAGCTGATTTTTACATGGACTATTTAGAATCAAAATTATGTCAAACAAAATTATTTGAAAATGTGCAATTTTATTATAGATATGTTGATGACGTCATTTGTCTTTGGAAAGGAACAAAAAGACAGTTAGATACATTTTTTAATGAACTAAATAACTTAAGTAATTCAATTAAATTTACGATGGAATATGGAGGAAATAAAATTAACTTTTTAGATTTAAACATACAAATAATTGACAGTAAATTTGACTTTAGCATTTATAGAAAACCCACATTTAGCGATAATATCATACATGCCAATTCACGCCATCATTTATCTCATAAATTGTCAGTTTTTCATTCAATGATACATAGATTAGTTAATATACCAATGTCTAATGAAAATTATAAAAAAGAAATAAACATTATAAAAATAATAGCATTCAATAACGGTTATGAAAAAAATCTCATTGACAAATTATTAATTAAAAAACAAAAAAGAAACTCAGTCAAAGCAATAGGTAACGGTTTATTACCAATAGATAATAAAAATGAATCAAATTATTGGGTAAAATTAAATTATATAGGAAACACAAGTGAAAAAATTAAAAAAATATTTAATAAAAATAAAATTAATGTAGCTATGTATAATAAAAAAACAATGGGACAATGCCTTGTTAATAATAAAGATAAGATCTCAACCTTAGACAAGAATGGAGTGTATAGTTTAAAGTGCAATGATTGTGAAGGTATATATATAGGTCAAAGTGGCAGATCAATAAAAACAAGACTCAAAGAACATATTGCCTCCTATAGATTAAAAAATGACAAATCTAATTTTGCAACACATTTAAACTCGCTTAACCATACTTTTGACAGCGAAAATAATATTAAATTACTACATTTTGAAAACAAAGGGAAAAAACTAGATAAATTAGAATCATTAGAAATCAATAGAATTAAACTTAATGCAGTAATAATTAACCAGCAATTGGAATTATCAAACTCCCCCTTACTTAAACCATTAATTTAATAAAGTTCCGTTTGATTTAACTATTTACTACTAAAATAATATAATTAACATGAAATTAACTATCAAAATGATAACTTCATTTCAAAAACTAATGTATTAACTAAGTATTAATCTTAAAATATTCCGTCAATCATCTTTAGGTATGTAAACTTGTTAATTAAATGTAATTATGTAATGAAATTATCTGTATTAACTAAGTATGAATCTTAAAATGTTTCGTCATTCATCTACAGGTATGTAAACTTATTAACTCTGTCTTAACTAATTATGAATTTTAAATGTTTCGTCATTTATCTTTAGGTATGTAAACTTATTAACTAAATGTTATTATGTAAACTCTCCTTTACTTAAACCTTTAATTTAATATAGCTCCGTTTGATTTAATTATTTACTACTAAAATTATGTAATGAAATTATCTGTATTAACTAAGTATGAATCTTAAAATGTTTCATTTATAGGTATGTAAACTTCCCTGTCAAAAAACCAAAGTATTTTCCAACTTTATCTGTTAAAATGTAGATTCCCCACACTGTTGTATTTCGCCATGTGTTCTCTTCCCACACTTTAAATAATAAAACTTAATCCCTTTCGGTCCAAAAACTCCCAAAAATGAATTGTATAGCAAACTAGTTGTAAATATTTATGTTTTCTGTCCCCTGTTAAAATATTGTTCTATCTTATCTCCAAAATATGTTAAGAATAGTATAAAAGCTGTAAACGTTGTAAACAAATCACCAGTCTTGAAGATGCCTACTTAGGCGAAAGCGCTCGTTGGTCAAAATAATAAAAAGTAAAACTAAACCAAGAAGTTTCATTGATAAGTTTATTTATAAATTTTATCATTATCATTAACTATGGAGTTTTATCAAGAAATATCAACAAAAAACATCAATATTATTGTACAGCGCCATTGAGGTAATTTTCACAAAAATGACGCTGTATAAATCATACAATTATAATAATAATATATAAACGAGTCGTCTATTTCCAAAACCCGCTATCTCCGCATTTTAGAGAAGGAAATATGGTAGTCTAGATAATCACAGGGCTTATGACCTGTTACTGGCTGTGTTAAATGGCTACTTTACATTCTGCAAAACCATTCTCCCTATGTTAGAACATCCATATTTCTTCAATGTACTGATTTTTGTGAAGTTTAAGAGCTCTGTTTATGTGGGTGGGATTCGCTGACTGAATAATTTTACCTTACTAGGCTACGCCTGAAAACTTTTGTTTGCTTGCTTCTTCTTTGACGCGTACCTAGATTTATTTATCTACATAAATTCATGATATATTAATAATTGCACGTTATATCGCGATCAATAATATACCTAAGTGTTCATAATTCAGGCATCCGGTATCCGGTGTAGTCAACGTCGATCCGGAAACTCCCTGAAAATTAATCACTCAACAGTTTTTCTTAGAATTATTGCTAAACTACTCCATTCGTTTTTCGTCAGAGGTTTTTTTTAGCTGTTGCAAATGAAATAATTCGTCATGGCATTGTATTACAACTTGGTTTTTAAAAAAATAATTTTTTTAAATAATTATTTTTTTTGAGGAATATTTGGTCCCTATTGTTTACCCAAATATTTTAATTTTCAAAGCATATTTCGTTACTAGCTTGTAATTGAAAAATGGGAATCGAGTTGTGGGATTCGAACCTCGGATCTTCGGTCCGTGAGTCCACAACCCGGTTGAATTCTATTAAATGAATTAATTGAATTATGAGTGTCTTTGGACTTATGACATTTACTGTTGTAGAATACACTAGAATTGTAGAATACAGATTTGATTTTAATAATTAAAAAAAAACAATTTCGTATGGATGAACTTATCTGATATTCAAATGATTGCAAATACGCTGCGATTGAAGTACGAATGTAGTGCCCAATTCACCATTATGTTCGTATAAGGATTAGGAGATGTTGATCATTATTGTTATGAAGCGCCGTTTTCGTAATATAAGAACTCTTTACAAAGTGACCCATGAATATAGACGTAAAATTTATGATTTTAGTATAAACGTTTTACTAAAACAATTTATTTTGTCATCACATGCATTTTCGCCTTTTGTAAAATATGAAATTTATAAAAATGCACATTCTCACTACCTATTTGAAAGCTCGAATTTTGAACTTAAAACTCGTATAACTGTAAAAGTATCGTTGTGTATCTAGGTTTCATAAGCATGCCTTCTAGGTATGTCGATTATTTGAACAAAAACGTAATAATGTTGCAATGACCGTCCTACGTACTTTGCATTAACCACAAATGGGGGCTTATCTACTTTTTGATTGCGTCACAAGATTTCTGTGTAAAAATGCCGGTAATTATTTCGTAGAAGCCTACTCATTTTTAGGTATTTATCATAATGTACGTGATGCTGTGATGGCTATTGATGAGTTACTGATGAGTTGCCTTTTGATGAATAATTTTCCATTGTTTTTTTTCAATTTGAAATTTACCGACATGGAGCCCGTAGAGTTACGAAATTGACGCGCGTATAGAGATAACTCTCTATACATATCCGAGCTAAAAAGTCGTCCCCAAAGGAAAGGGAATGACACGCGATGAATGCAGAGGGAGCAAGTGTCGCACGTCATATTACGTCAACTTTGGCAAGCAATAGTTCCATTCAGCATGTCGCTCCCTTCCGCATACGCGTCACCTTTGTTTATCGTTTCACTATACACCCGACTAACTGACCAGGACACAGACAGAAGAAAGCTAGTAACATGTTAATAAAACGTTTCTTTTACATTAAAATAGCTATTTTAAACAAGTATTAATTAAGATAAAAACATTACTTATAGGTGAAAGATTATACCATCGCTTTTCCAGATCGATTTGTGCATTATCTTAGCGTACATATAGGCATTTTAGTAATTGCGAGGAGAAAAGTAGCCGGTGAACGTTCGCAACAGACTAAAGTTCGTTCTATCAAACATATGCCAACTGGCCCCAGGTTGAGGGAGCACATTTCGTACGCTCGTGTTTACTCTAGTTATATACGTCTATGATTTTAATGCGATTTTCACGTAGGCAATGTTCGATCAAAAAATATATATGATATTTGTGATTTTCCCGTTGTTTTTTGCCTCAAATTGTGTGAAATTAACTGAATTCTGATTTATTTCAGCCTGACATGCCAATACCGGTTTTGTGCTGGTTTATTTGTCCATTGAAGTGTTCTTGCCCAACAGACTCGGCTTAGTCGCGTCAAAGTTCGTTACCCATTCCGGAGAACTGAAACAGCTGATTACTGTTATGTCCGCTTTATGTCTTCATGAGTGTGTGTTAGTGTTTCTGATTCACGCTGTACGCTGTAGAGCAAAAATAAAATGGTTTTTACGCTATCTAGATCTGAGTTACAAGACATGATATATTTCTAGGGAAACCGGGTTGTATCTACGTTTATCTTTTCCGAAATAAACCAAAATGTTATTTTCTTTATCAAGAGTGTAAGCGTAACACGTAGTTCTATACAGAAGTATTTACTGTCCACCGACTTTCTATATAACTGTACGTAGTTGTAATTGACGTAAGAAAGGCGAGGATGGTTTGTAGGTCAACCCAGTGTGGGAGATATTTCTGACCTTGTCGTTATTACATCAGAATTCAGTTACTGTTTTTGGAGCAGCTATTTCCTCGATCTGGGTCATTTAGAGGATCTCTTTCTTATCTGTTTTTGATAAATGTGTATTTTCCCTCTTTGACAATATTTTTTTCTGTCATTTGCGCATAATCTCAAAAACAATTTTTTAAGCACGTATTCTAGAAGGGGGGGAATACAATTAGTATTTTCACTTCGCGAGGAAAATGTATACGAAAGTAAATGCCGTACCGATTATAACTATTTTTTTAAAAGAATACCCAAGATATTTATTTATTGTTATTACTGCAGCCTTGGAATTAAAAATTACGTTTCCTTAAGAACAGGGCTTTTGGTTTTGGTCAGTCGTTAGTTTTCTTACCTAATGCTATTTTATGAACTCTTCTAGTTAGTCCGCCGAGTGAACCGTTAAAGAATGCTGAAAATTGAGTTTCTGAGTCTAATTTTGACAGTTTTGTAAAGGTTTTTGTGATAATATAAAGCAGTCTTCTTCTCACGCGATACAGTTAATGAGATATTCAGTTGAATGGGTTTCAAGGAACGGTTTAAGCTTCTAAGTGTTTCTCTTCTTTCGGCGATGAGTAACGAATTGAAAGTCACATTTCGGCGTTACTTATAGCAATACAAAGGCTTTAAGGTTTGAATCTCTACGAGTCGGCCCACACACCGTCATACATCGAACAAAGCCGCGAACAGCTGTTCGTGTGTTTGGTAGGTCTAACTTTCACTGAGTGTTGCGTCAAGTATAGTGCATTAGTTTGCGCGAATGCATATTATCGGGTAAAATAAAACAATTTGTAATGTTAATATTCCCCCACTGGGTTACTTTGCGGGCATAAAATAGTACGATAAGCGCTATCTTTTGCATACAAAGATTTGCTTATCTGAAGAAATAAACATATAATTGGTTATTGATTTTGTGTGGTTTTATATTTCCAAGAAAATGTTGTAAATTTATAGCCAAGTGGGATGTTTTTCTATTTACTTTTGATTTTATGTGCACATAAGGTTTATACTTTTTAACTTCATGTTTTAATGAATGATTTATTTTCCTGTACCAATAAAGTCCATCCCAACACCGATAAAACATAAGAAACTTCAAAAAATTACGTATAAAAAACAACATTTCATAAAAGTTATAGCGTCGCGATAGTAGAACAACGAAAGATGTGCCAAAAATGGGACATTGACTTTTTTTATATTTGGTCCTTAAAAGGTTTTACATTCCAGGTTTGTAAAAAATAAAATATGTATAACTAACCCACGTGTTAAAGGATACACTTTTGTTCCTATCGAGTGGTGATATACGAGTAAAGTGTCAAAAAAGTTTTTCAACCTCTCATGTAACGTCGAAGAAAATCACACGCGTCGTTGTACTACGATCATGGCGATATATACAATCATTTATTTTTATGAAATGTTATGGTTGCATTATTTTAGTAAATTTCACCATAAAATTTTTCGTAGATAAAATAATAATGTTATAACAACGTATTTTAACATAATTATAAGAATCGTCCTAAGCGGAAAAAAATACGAAGATCTTTGATATTCAGAGGAATAAAAAATATGACAAAAAATTTATGACTGCTGACGAGTAATAATTATTGTAATACCTTTTATCAAAATTGTTTTATTGCCACTAGAAATAATAAATTGTAGTAGTACCTACTCGTCCGACCAAAAAAACATTGCTTGATTTTTAAAATAATTATCTTGCGTTGTGTTTAAAATATATAGATTTACCTCCAGCTTTGCACCTGCGGGAGTTTAGGGGTCTGTATTATGTAGTTAATAGTCGGCCAACATAATCCTTAATCGAATACGACCAGTCAATCATGTCCAACATTGTACCTGTAGTATTATTAGTAGGTGTACGTATTTTAATACATATTATATTCGTCGGATAGTCCGTACCCGGAATGCAGGCGGGGTCGTTGACCGCCCCCGCCCACCCGCTCCGCCCGCAACATTGTACGTGTAGTCGTGTAGTGTATAACGTACAGCGAGGCTCGTAGCTCACCGCGTTTCGTCCGCGGATTTCACCTTAATCCACGGTAATCACTTATTTCCCGACCGTACGTGCTACGTACAGTTTAATCCCTTCTTACTTCGTCCCATTTTTAGATGCATCCTCGGTTCCGAAGATACTATCAGTTAATTTTCCATCCGAAAATTGTAATTTTTCTGTTTCTTTTTTTTTAATCCTCAATATTTTGTATGGAAAATTCGCGCTGATCCTATCGATAAATCGCCCACTGTCTCTTTTTATTCGGAGCTTAGGAAAATTCATGAAAACGGTACATATATATTCATAATAGTCCATATCTCTTGGATCGTATTTCAATCAATTGTCCCGTAAAGTCAACACAAGTTCATTTTTTTATAATTCATTGCCCAAAAAAAAATTATGTTCAAAACTCGTTTATTTATCGTTGCTGCTCCAAATTTAATTTACTTTGTCCCCATTTATATATTTTTAATACAAAATTTTGTGACTTCAAAAAAAAACTTTTTGAAACACTGTAAAATGAAACATTTGTCCGTGTGTAATAAGTTTATGTTCCTTTAATTAGGTTTATTTTGTTATAATATTAAAATTTTTAATTGGTCAACTATATTATGAAAATCCCTCTCCTCCACTCTATTTCCTCATCCCTTAACCTTCTTACGAGCTCTTTTTTTTTCTCATGTCTTATATAATATATTATTTTTCTCTTTACTGTGTAACATGTTCTCTCATTATATTTGTGAAAAACTTTAACTTGATGCATGTACTATTTTTATATTTTGTATTCTTATATAACAACTGTTGTTTTTCCTTCATAAATAAAAATAACATAAAATACGTCCTAATATAAATTTGTAAAAAGTTATTGAATAAGAATGGTGCTATACAGATTGCATAATCCTCAAAACCGGGCGTTTTACTTAATTTTCCTCAAGCATTTAACAATGTATTATTTGTTTTATTTAAGTGCAGTATCTAAGTTACGGTTTTCAAAAATTAACTTCTGCATATAAATTCTGCCCTTGTTTTATGTTAACAAAATTTATCACGCTTTAAGGTCGTAACTTTTAGAATTATTATGCGGCTGAACACCTTAACCTACTTTGAGAGATGCATATTTATACTTTCTGCATCTTTATACTTAGAACGGAACATGCATACTCGACTATTTATAGAAGCATACATGCATTGCTCGCAATTCGTAACCTAATTCCTAAATATAACGCACACACACACTCACTCATAATAATATTATGAATGGAATTTATTTAACATCGCTGTAATTCCCCTCAAAATTTCGCAGGTACAACTATTGTAAAACCAGTTTGTTGTTATTTTGAATGGTCTATTTATATTTCTTGTTCATCGGACGATTCCACGATACAGAAAGTCTTTCTGGACCTCTCGACTCCCCACTGCGACCGGCGACCGTCTCGGCCCGATAGCCCCTCACGCCACCTGCCGGATGAGGTAACATTATACTGTTAACTATGAGACTCGTCGCACTCCTTCACTAGACGCGAAACTTAAAACTCTGTCTGCAACAGTACCCTAGAGGCATTTCAGAGAGAAACTCGGCTCTTGTTTAATTTAGATTGAAAGTCAATATGCAATCGGATTCTCCACAGTATAATATGTTATGAGATCTAATATAGACGATTTTTCTTGGCACTTTGTAAGCGGTTTGTTCTTTCGAAGTAATTTTGGTCGGATTCGGTTCCTCGTACGTATTCCACCCCGCGCAACAATCGTCGTCTCCTTGAAACGCCAGAAATACATTCCAGATTTAATTTACCCAGCGTTAGTCACAGAGTAATCGAAATCGCTACTCGCTCTCGTCGGTCCATCGCTCGAGAGAGCTTGCTTCTAATTTAGTCGTAGCCAGACGCCGCGAAAATATTTACAGACGAATTCCCCGACTCACGTAGGCCAAGCCTCTTCTTACATACCGCAGTACCCAGTACCCATACACCTTTATCCTCTATCTCGGTATCTACACTGCGACAAGGTATTCGGCTATCCGCTCAAGTCCTCGTTGCGCCTGTCACATGCCACACCACACACTTACCTTTGTTGAGTTTTTAGCGTAACAAAACATCACTATTTTAGTAAGTAGTTTGAATCAAAATATGAGGCCCGAGTTGTTGATATTGTTTACAGCCGATAAATTTTACCTTTTGTTTTTTTTCGTTATCATACTTAGCTGTTCCTTTTATTGAAATGTTACACTGACGGGCGGATATTAAAATAATGTTCCCGCCCTTCACCACAGCATGCCGCGCAATCTTATTTATAACTGGGGACGTGCCCGGTGCCATTCCACTCACATATTATGTTCATGTATTATTTTGTCTTTTTGTTTTGATTCTTATTCTCGTATATCCGCAGAGACGAGCAACGAACGGTCTCCGGTTAACGCTTGTACGTTTCGCTCGTCATATTTACCAGCTATTTTATGACGCTACTTTCTTCTTCGTCGTTTAACACTACCCGTAAAGTCTTCTTTGATCGTTTTATGTGCCTATAACTGAAAACAATGAGTTCTTGCGGTCGCTAGAATTCAACAAGGCCGCAGTTCTCCATTGAACTTGGTACGTAATTGTGCGGTTTTTTGCATTATTTCAACGGATAGCCGCTAAACGACAAAGCTCGTATTTTACGAGAACTCGCGTGAAATTGTATTACAATGAATGGCCAATAAACCCGACACTTTACGATGACTTTTCAGTGGCTTGAGAATGTTGTAAGCCCGAGTTTGCATTCGTTTAAACTGCGGATAATTCAACATTATAGAACAATATCACCAAAAAAATATTGAATTACATTTTTCGTTCGTGTTATATTGGTACGCCACTTTCCTCCTTTTAGAAAAATAGCGAAATAATAATCTGCAGTTTTAGATAAAACGTGGGTTCCATTCTAGTTTTTTTATTCCAGGTAAAATTTGCGGTTTCGTGTCTGCATTTTGATAGTCAAGTTTCCGACCGCGACCCATTGTATTTCATTTCGGTTCCCAAATGGCTTTTTTACAATTTACCGGCTGTAAAAACTGAGAGTTGTTTCTTCTGCGGTAAATCCATCCGCTCGTACCGCGATAACGGGTTAACCCATTTAGTTGGGGCATTGCCCCTGCGCCGTCTAAGGCGGGTGTTTGACTTCTCGGAGGATCAGCGCCGGTGGAGGAGTGGGGGGAGCTCCGGTTCCCTCTTCACACCGGATCAGATGATTCCGCACCGCGTTGTTGCCGAGGAAAAATCAATTTCCTCGACTCTCGCGAACAATGAGGAATTCGTATTCTGCCTTTTACGTAGTGGCTCAACTTTAATCACTCTCTTATATTTTTAAGAGGCTCGGTGCAGCCGATGCAGGTTTCTGTTATTTAGTGCCATACCTTTTTGTTATCAGATCACACTTGTATTATATTATGATGTGTATACTATATCGTTATGTGTGCTTTGCCGGCCATCCTTGGGATGTGTCTAAACCCTGCTACTCAATTTTTCTTCAACATACATATTATACCGTTTTCCTAAACATAAAATTACCAAATGACTTATTTCTCTTGTCTTGCTAATGCATCGCGATAAATATTAATATATATTAATATAAATTTGACCATCTCAGCTATATTTACAGATATTCTCTTAAAATAAGACGATATAATAAATAATATACTGAATGCATTCGGTATCGGGAAATAACAAGTGGGCTCTCTTCGTCAAATAATTTCAGTCGACGACCCAATTGTATAATTCTTGATAAAGCAATTCAATAACAATATAAATTCTTCATTCTCTACATCTCGTCTTTAAAAGTCTAACCTTTGACCGACGAAGTTGCAACAAAGTAATGGCCGTGAAACCTTAACATCCCTTCCCTTACTTCGACAGAGTTTCCTTTACAGGAATACCATATACAATGAGGGATTTTTCAATTACAGCGGTGTAATATTACGATAAATATCATTCGTAAACTTGACATTGAAGTAACTGGGTAAATAAAGCTTTACTCTCCCTTCACCCGATTACAAAATAATAACAATAAATTATTGTTGTGTAACTCTTAGGAAAATCTTTGTGGTATTATATTATTTTACACATTATGGAGTAATCATTATTTGACTTTTTGTGGTGTCTTTGTCTTGAAGATATGCATTATATGCATAGTAAATAAGTTAGCGTTTAAATATTTACTAACTTTGTAGAGTCAAAATTTATTGCAACAAAGAGGGAAAACATTTTTGAGAAGGGAATATGGAAGTTTAGGCGTTTAAGGAGCTTATGACCGGTCTTTGGCTGGTTTAAGTGACCACTATACACACTGTAACATTCACTACTCTGCCCATGTTTAAACATCCACATTTCCTCAACTCTTCCTTCTGTTGACTTTTGCGAAGTAAAAGAGCTGAAACCTTTATCATGCGGGTGAGATTCATCCGGCTGAACCAATTCACCTACAAGGCAACGCCTGAAAACAATTTTCCAATTTTTACACTTCTTCTTTTACCAGTAAGTAACAATATTTTGAGTATGTCCAAATGTTTGCCGAGTGGCTGGATTTCCTCCCCAGGGAGTTGCAGCAAATTTAGATCTAAATAACTCCTTGGGGAGAAACATTTGGACATACTCAAAACATTGTTTAATTGAGTCCAGGTTACTTAATCGAATGGCAACTTTATATTTGATGATTATCAATCAAAAATAGGGGGAAATCAATAAACATTATCAAAGGACTTCGTAAAAATATTATTGTTTGCCGTTTTTTTTATGTATTCGATAGTATTACATTTGTTTTATAAATTTTATTTTCTAAAGCAACTACGAACAATGATAAATACTTATATTATGTTGCTGGTACCTAAAAAGTGTTTGGGAAAACGCTGTTTTTTATAAGTAGTCTTTACTGTATAGGTAGTAGTTGCAGCCTTGAGTGCACACTTCAGGAATATAAACACAAATCCGTTCTGCAGAATACAGTAATAACATACAATACAATACTAGTTTACGCTGCAGCTATGATAACGCGAAGTGCAGATTTGAAAATGCATTTGACCTTGTGTGTTCGCTGTAAAATAACACACGATGTCATAATACTGCATTATGAGTGGATTTATCTGAACTATGCGAAGGTCGCTTGGGAAGGCCATGTTTTACTGTAAAAAATGTCTCGATTTGTAACCGGTATTCCGTTATCATTGTAACTACTCGTACTTCACTCGCGAACCTGTTACAGGAGCTTAAATCCCGCCCGGTATAATGGAACCAGTAACTTACAGATTTCTGGGACTCATTACATTCGAAGTTCCCAATACCTAACAGGGGCGAACCGTGTATAGAAGCGATTATGCGCAGCTTACCATTATATTTGACTAACCATTATAATGTTTTACTGTAACTTTATTTATTTATTTACAGAAAAACAAATAAATTATTACTATTTATTTTAAATCATTTCCATCGTTGATATTTTTATCCTAATATAAATATTAATAAAGCGCGCCTAGCGCCTGCGGTGAGCCAAGAAACTAGCCGATTATTCCAGCTTATTTTTTCATACAAATAAGTGTACTATATTTTTAATGCCTTAACCCCGGTGCGGGTTTTTTCTCCTAGATTAAACTTGCAGATTACACAAAAGATTCTTGATTTGGAAAACAGTATTTCACACATTATTTCTTAAAGGCCATTTTTCTTTGAGATGCTACTTTTGTCATAATACCATAATTACTTTCATCCGTCATATTGCAGGACATATGGCGCTCAACGCGTCTGTTTTTAGCACTATTAATTTCTAAAACAATTCGGCCAGTTGACATTTCAATTGAATACCTAATATCGACTGAATTCATAGTGCTATTTTTTATTTATTTTTTAATGAGTTATGTATTAAAGTAATGGATAATATATCTATATAATATAATATATCACGAAGTTACGTCGTTGGTTACGTTGATTTCATGGATGAGAATTGTTGTATCACATAGAACCACAGAAAAATATTAATTTATAGTATATATATCTTACAATATAATGTGTACCTTCTATGTAGGTACGATTTTTTTTTATAGCTTACCTGTAAATAAAATCATTATACGCCACTGATACCTTTCCAGTACCCTAAGTACTCATCCTAAAAGCCGACAGTTTCATCAGAATAAGTATGTACTTCAAATTAAGAAATAGCCACGCCTGCATTACATAATGTTAAAATTATGTTGATTTAGCTTATTTAAGAAAAAATATTTGGCGTTTAAGTGTCTGTTTCTAATCAATTGTACCCCTTCCAAAATGATTACCACCAAAATCGTGAGACTTTCATTCGTCAATGTATTAATTTAGATAAAATGACTGTGTTTAATTTAGTTACTTTAATTCTTTTTCTATTTTGATGTCATGCATTGTCATTTATATGATCCGTTTTTTACTCATGCATCGTCTCGTCGTAATACAATTATTTGTAAGCAGTGACAATTGGTATCGGTTTATAGAGTAATGTGTAACCTATAACTCGGTTATAAGCTTAGACTATACCCTGTCTGCGTAATCTATAAGTGGGAAAGCACTACAATTAATGATATGAATCATACACGTATATAAAATTATTTTTAAAATATGGCATAAATAACCCAACGTTTTGTATATATCATGTTTAATGTTTATTGTGTGCAATGTTTATTGTAAAATTCGGACTTATATTAAATATTCTTTTCGCTATTAGTTTGATCATATAGATTTTCCGTTAGTGCGCAGAGTAGTGATTTTCATAAGCTCCCCTTGGCACAGTTTCCGGCCGCTGCCGACCTTGCGCGGGTGCAGTACTTATTGCACTTTGTGCACGCCAACATGCACGTGCATCGCCTACTATGAATTATATCCTTATAATTCTGATCTACGATCCACTTGAAAGCGAGACATTAAAACATAGGATTTTGGCTCCGAATGCTGTAGGCAAACATAAATATTAAAAATCGATTGTTCATCTTTGATAAAAGTATTGATCACAAAATTGAAATCAAATTCATATCTTACTGTTTTTTCTTTGAGCGTTATTGTGTAGATATAAGGATATTTATTAATTGATTCGTCAGCTTCGTGATGTAATGGTCAGTGTGTTTGCCTACCATACAAGAGATCTCGAGTTTGATTCCCGATATGATTGATATGAAATATTTATTTAAAAGGGTGTTTTCACACTATAATATTTAATAGTCCCTAGACTGGTACCTAAAGCGTAAGACTAATCACCTTTCCTTCACATGAACAAAAAAATATCAATATACTCTGTGATCGGTGTACCAATTCAGTGCCATATGCACCATTAGGTGCGGAAAGGGAATGATGATGATGATGATGAATTTAAATCTCCGCCACGAAATGTGGCTTGCTGGGATTTTTGTTACTCATGTATATTTTCTTGTTTTCTATCACAAACATAATTTTAAATTATTTTTTTTAAATTACATCCACTTCGTATGGTCTATTTGACTAACTGAAGAAATTGATTATTGAAAATATTAATTTTAATAATGCTCACACGTATTTGTGTGTACATTAATACAAATTATCATTTCATAGAACCAAATTGATTCTAGTGTAACTGTTCTGAAATAATTGTTAAATTATCAAATACAAGCAATTAAAAAAGAATTATATTGGTGTTGCCAGAAGCAAATTTTAGGTTTGACGGAATATTCTCATTTAAAGTTATTTTGCGGTTTTTTAATACAGTATTTGATTATGATATAAACTGCAGCCAATTGCGCGATATAATGTGTTGTACACGTGAAAAGTACACCATTATTATTGCATTATCGTGTTCATGGGAATAGGTTTCCCTTGTCCTCAATACTACAATCAGCTGTTTTAGTTTGCAGCCATTATGATTTATTGTTTGACGTTTTATAACGCAGATAACTTAAGTTATAATAAAGTCAATAATAGAACGCAAATCCCTCGCGTTTTTTAGTTAAAAAATTCAAAGGTTTATAACAGAAAAGGAAAAATGTTAAATTTTTCATTTCACGTCATTTAATTTTCGCAGTTCCACACTCCTAGTAGAAAATATTTCATTTTAGTATTCAACACTCAGTACTAACCCTTTGAAATTCATTTGGTCCACCATCTACCCCAACTATTGTACTAACAAAATCCCCCCCAGGCATTAGCCCAAATGTTTTCACGCATGTTTTTGGAATATTTTTTAGTTACTGAGAATTTCAACGCAATATTTCTTTGGCTTAGATCTATAATTACGAATGTCGTAAATCGTAATATTTCAGAAAATTAATAATTTAATCATTTTGTTGTGTTATAATAAACGGTTTGACGACTTAGATAACAAATACTAATAAAAAACATGAATGCACATGCACGGGTGTAAGTTTTTTAATTGACGTCGACCCTTTACAAAATGGTCGCAAGAAAAATATGAAACCTGACATTGGCCTATTTAAATCCAAGTCACAAATTTATTGATATTATTTTGTGTTCTTGCTAATCTAACTCAATTCCTTAAAACGCAATAATTTATAACTCGCTGAGAAAAAGCGCTATTTTGGTTATAAAAATAGTCGAGTCTTTCATGCATTATATGCAAAATATGCTGGGTGGAAAGGGTTGGACTAATGCGGGCATGTGTTTTTTTAATCCCTGCGAAAACGCATTCAGTAATTATTTATATTAGCTAGAAAAATGCATCAATCGAATTAAGATTTTTTGAATCTTTAAATTGTAAAACATTGCATTTCAAATTCATTAAATCCGTTTGGAACTAAGAATAGTCCATGTTATTCTTATTCTGTTAACGATCAATTTAGTTTTATGATGTATTAGAGCTTTTTTCATCAAATGTACTGGTTTGACATAAAATAAATAAACCGCCACTTAATTTATTACAAAGACGCGCGTATATTTACATAATGTGAAAAATTCGCGTGTTCTAACTGTGTGTGAACGTGCTGACAACGGAAATAGAACTAGTTTTATAAACATTGGAAGTAGTGAAAGCTTTGTACGTAATATTTATGTAGGTTGTAGGTAGGTATTATATTGTACGCTTCCAGAGTCGAGTGACGAATTATTTAGGTCATGATCGTATTAAGCCCGCTCCGTTGTGTTGTGTGTTATGCAACATACAACTTCTCGATGTATGAGTGTGTAACACCACACATTACATTACATTATCTAGGTTTGATACATGCATTAGACATTTGATTCAACTGTAATCGGAGCTGGATATAATAAAAATACGACTAACATCTATCTCTAGACGAACTTGTTTTTACATAAATTCAAAAAGCAAAAGTGTTCGTCGATTATGGAATGGATTTTCAATAATTGGTGTAACTCGTCAAAATATTTCGAAAACCATAACGGAATCATCTTTTTTACTTAATAAATTATATTTTTCACGTCAAAATCATTCTAATTGTTTTTAATTAATATTATTTATTTTTATATCAGATCTTTCGTTTTTCCTGGTTCAAATGCCGTCTGTGATATCTTGAAAATATCTTTAAGCGATGTGTCTAATTATTTTTTTTACATTCTAGAAATGAATTGAGCACACGTAAAAGTAAAAGGGTATGTACCATTCCAACGAAAAAAACAAAAAACGTTTTTATTTAAACGTAAAATGGTATATATAGCAACGAGGTACCATTGACAATCATTAAATTTTGTCAAATAAGCATTGTTTTTATTAAAAAACAATAAAATTGACTCAACAGACCTTTGTCTCAAAGTTTTTTGTTAAATTACTCTTTTTTTTTTTTAATCACGTATATACTCGGAGTAAAATAAGGCGCCACAGGCGTAGAGCCGCGCATACGAACGAAAATCAATCTAGAATTATCAATCACGACGTTAGCTATAGTTTACAGCAAAACACAAAGGCCGTAGTTACTCAACCGAAACTTTCCGTTACACGTTTGTTGTTAAACCAAAAACCAAACCAAAAATTAGCAACGCTTTTGTTCTATGCAATAGAGCGAAATGCCGTTTCTGTAGCTGTGACGCCTTATTAATCTGACCGTATACCCTTCTACGTGGGCATAAATAAATTATTTACTTCTACCTACGCAGGTACGAGTGATCAGTTTATTTTAACGTTTGCTGAAATTTGATCGATTGTCTTACAAATCCAGCCCTTTGGGGGTCAATCTAAGAAACGCAGGTTTCGTGTTTTGACAAGCCGTTTTGTGCCTACATAAGAGTATTATGGTACATCAATTATAAACGCCGATGACGCAGTCCTCCTAGCTGACAGCGAAGAGGAACTGCAATCCTTGGTTACAAAGGTTTACGAAGTGTGCAAGGAGAGTGATTTGCTAATGAATGTGCAAAAGTCGAACGTCATGGTCTTTGAAAGAAATGTAACTATGACTGAATGTAAGATTGTAGTAAATGGAGATAGTTTGAAACAGGTCGAAGAATTTGTATATCTGGGTAGTATGTTTACTAGAGATGGAAATATGGACAAGGATATTGAAAGGAGGGTTAGTGCCGGTAACAGAGTTAATGGTGCCTTAAAGTCTGTCGTAGCAAATAAGTGTCTATCGCAAGAGGCTAAATTAGCAGTTCATAATGGAGTTCTGGTACCAACCCTAATGTATGGAAGCGAAGCATGGAGTTGGAAAAAAAGGGACGAAAGTAGACTGAATGCTGTTGAAATGCGATCCCTCAGGCGAATGTGCGGAAAAACAATGTATGATAGGTGCCCTAATGTCGAAATTAGAGCAGAATGCAAGGCTGAGTTAAGCATTATCGACAAAATAAAGAAAGGTCTTTTGCGATGGTTCGGTCATGTGGAGCGAATGAATGATGAAAGAACGGCTAAAAAGATTTATGATGCGAATGTGTCTGGTTGTAGAAGTCGAGGAAGGCCGAGAAAGACATGGCATGATCAAGTACAACAAATTCTTGAAAGTGGTAATGTGAAAAGTCGGAATAATCGACGTGCGTGCATGAGAAGATGTATGAATGTGAAGGAAGCAAAGGAAGTGTGCCAGGACAGAGTGGTGTGGCGTTCTATCCTCTCTGCCTACCCCTCTGGGGAAATTGCGTGATGGTTAGTTAGTTAGTTAGTTAATTATAATTTAATGTGACCGCATTTCCTTTCAAAAAATGTATTGTCTTTTGTGTGTCACCCGTGTTTATATCCTGCTCGAACGAGGCAACACGCAATGCCATATCTATAGGTGGGTACTTAATTGCGATTAAATTTTCCCTCAAAATGGTTCACTAATTGACACAATTATTACCATGGTAAGAAAACCACATAACAAGCGACTGCATTCTCAACACAATGCGGGTATCCGCTTTGTACAAGTGATAAATATAAATGAAATTATACGGATGTATTGTGCTCTATTTACCAATACAGCTGCACGTGCGAAAATTACACGTACAGCAATTTTCACGCTGAAATACATACGAGTATATAATATCGGAAAACCCTCGCAAGTAATACAGCGCTTTTGCATCAAATACATCGCAAAGTAAAATGGCTTCCCGTAAAAGGGAACGGCGCTGATGCAAGACTGTAAATTCATATCTGTCGGTATAGCAAGTACATTTTTAATCAATGCATCATACTTTTCCGCTTCTTATAGCCGGAGTTGTATTACGGAGATGCGGTGTTGCCGCTTTTCAGGTCACTCGCTTATTGTTCCGATACGTTTTCGCGGGGAAGGGCGTGACGTCACGGCTTATCACTAGCAATACTCCCCCCAGCCTTCTCCTTTCCCTCGTTACATAATTCCACTTTAGCCATATTTTTTCAGTTTACTATCTCAGAAAGCTGTAATATGGAGCATGCTTCACACGATAACATTTACAAATAGCGAAAAACTGATAATCAGGGCCAATGTTTTATTATTAATTCAATTTGCGTCATTTCCTTGATAGATTATCGCATGATTAACGTGACAAATTAAACGTCTCAAATAGTCGAATTCGTAATTCGAACGAACAAAACAATATTATTAATACATATTTAAAGCATTAACTTTGTGGTCAAACATTTTAACTCACCTAATCAATTTAAATCATGACTTTAATAAAAATACAGGAGTTAAAATCTTACATACAAATAATAAAGTAAATAATATTGAAATATTTTACATTAGGAAAGCCTTAAAATAATAATGTTCCTTTGGTCAATAATCAAACAAACTTCCAATATAGTCCTTTATACGATGTTCCACTGTAATGGTCACCCAATTAAACCTATTAAGCTTACCCCCACCCTCCATCCCCTCCACTTTTTTCATTAATTCTCAAACAGCATAATATTTTCATAATTTAATCAGTGCATGTTTGTTCTTATCAGTGCGTGTGCTTATTAAAATGCATGTCGTGTTGGTTTTATATTTTTGTGCAACAACTATGGTGAAGATGTATAGTGGGTTTTGCATGTCGGTTTAATTGGTGTCCCGACGAAGAGACGGGTTCGTCTCGAAACCGGTAGACATAGAAAAGTCGGTAAGTGGTTATGAGCAAAACAAAATATCGAACACGACTGCGTAACGAAAAAAAATTGACGGCGTTTGACCATTTGTCGAGTTCGTTTTGTTTGTCTTTCGAATCTCGTTCCGTAATAAAGTTCCTGTTTATTCAATAATAATGTTTCCCGATACTGCGCAATGTCTTCTTTCTAGAAGGTTCGGTTCGCCCCTGTTGCAACCCGTTTACCGCCAATTTCGACAAAGGGCGAGCGCAGCTTTTCGGTTCTATCAAATTTCAAAGGGGGAATCTATTCACGTTCCCCACCACCCGCCAACATTGCTTTATGTCCCCGCGTCCCTAGTGCTCCGTTCCCACGCTGGGGAGCTAGTCCGACCGATCCTACCGCGTATGGAGCGTGGACTCGCGTAGACACGAGGTAAAGCATGCCTTCTTCCCCTTGATTTTCTAAAAATCTAGGCAGATGTCAAGTGGATGTTATGAAGTGGTAGTTTCAACCCACAGAAAATAATCGTTTCAATATTTTGAATACCTACTACTACAACCAACATCATAACACCATTTCTCTATGCGGATAGGCAGATGGAACGCCTTACACCAAAATATGCTTTAATAAAAGCTTCGTTTATACACAAACAAACAAACCATCACGCCGTTTCCCCGTGAAAAATTTCAACGCTTATCAGTTCATGGTTTACCTCTTCGTTCTAATTCTCAAAGCACTCTCTTAGTATCCATCCACAATTCCTCTTTTTTCTCTAACTCATATAGTGTCCATGCGGCTCGACTGTGGAATCATCTCCCATCCACCTTCAAAGATGTTACTTCAGTATCTCTGTTTAATTCACGTCTAAAGAAACATCTCCTTTCTCTTCCTTAATCTCTCCTTCTTTCCTGTTTCCCTTTTTTTCTTTTTCCCATTGAGTATAGGTATTAATTTTAGAAAATTTATACACAAATACATTTATTTATATTTTCATATATCTTAAGCTTTTTTATTTTCTATTAAATATATTTTGTAACATGAATTATAAAAATAAAACTTTTATTTTTTGTTGGTCGGAAGAAATTGCCATTTGGCAATAAGCCTGTCAATGTACAATTAACATTATGTACAAAAAGTGAAATAAACAAAAAAGACAAGGTAGAGAGGATAGAACGCCACATCACTCTATCTTTGCATACAGATTTCGCTTCCTCTACATTTATACATCTTCTCATGCACGCGCGCCGATTATTCCTACTTTTAATATGTCCATCTTCAAATATTTGTTGGATTTGGTCGTGCCATGTCTTTCTCGGTCTTCCTCTATTTCTGCATTGCACCACGACGCCGACAAAACCGACCATTTACATTAGGTACACTTTTAATTTTTGGACAATGTTAGCATTTTATTTTAATATGACCAACGTCTAACGCTTAGATCAACTATATTTATGGAGATAGGAAAAGTTATTATAAATGTGTGCAACCAGCTAATTAAATTCGGTGAGCATGTATTTGCGGTCGCAGGCTCTATGGCATGGTATGCTGTTCCAGCAGAAGTGCGAAACTGTGAGAGTGAAGTGATTTTTCGAAAAAAACTTACCAACTACCTGTTTTATGAATCATTTAAAAAAATCTCTTACATTTGATAACAAAATAAACCATTTAACTATAAAATATGTCAAATTAATATTTATACAATCACTCTGTAAAGCGTCCTTGAGGTTTATATTACGATAATCCATAATAATAATCATAGTAAAATTAAAGGTTTGAGTGTAATTTAACTTTGTCGATCTCGCAGCACTGCTTCGAAGTCAATCTATAGTCGAGATTATCTGCACTTCAATTTGGGCCTAACGAACATCTTTTCCCCTTCAAAATCCCTTTCCTGAAGCTCGAGTTAAGTTGCCAAATGTGTTACAAAGGTTACTTACCGACCACGTGTGTCGGTGCACCCTCGCCGAATCTAGAACTCTGGATTACAGATAGACGATAAGACATTTACCGATGTTTGTCGGTACAGTGATTTAAAATTTTCTACCTCAAATCTGAAATAACCGTATATTTTTTGTAAATCTCTAGCGTCTCGCTGTGGTACGGACCAGGACACCGATTACAATGCTAAGTTTATAAAGTAAGCATTTATCTTAAATTTATCTACAAATTATAATTAAGTTTTCTGTATGAAAAGCAGAATATGCACACAGTTTTTCTTCTGAACATGTTCAATTTAGGTTACTGATGAAGATACTTTAAATGTCCCTGCAAATATACTCATTTTCTTACACAAATATCGGTTTTTCTCTATAGACATTCGAAGATAACTCTGTTAACTTCTCATTGTAATCGAGGCCCAGCCCGCGGCACTCGGGTACCGTTATCTATCGGCAAACATTTTATTCCTTTTTCGAACTACCCCCACCCTTAATGTAATAATATATTCCACCCCTAGTTTAGGGCTGTTAGCTACTGGCTTACTTGTGTAACGAAACAGCTTCGATTTATCAATTGTGTGTTATTTGGTTTTGGGAATTCACAATGAAATATTTATTCAATTTTGTATTTTTGATCGTTTTTTGTTGACATAAACTTTATTTTTAAGTACCTACGCTTGTTTTTACAGTTGTAGATATTGTATTTTACGAGTAATAAGTAATATTATGCTGTTTTTTTATTTATTTATTTATTCTAAATGTCAAGAGATTACTGCTTTGTGTACGACTGAGACAAACGTTAACGAGAAAATCAATAAAGGATCTGCGTTGGTTTGGACATGTAGAGCGAATGGATGGACAGCGAAAAATCACAGAAGGATTTACGACGCGAACGTTGATGGATTCAGAAATCGAAGACCTAGAAATACATAACGTGACCAAAGTCAACAAATACTTGAAGATGGACATGTCAAAAGTCAGAATAATCGTGGTGCGCGCATGAGAAGATGTGTGAATGTAGAGGAAGCGAGGTATGTATGCAAAAACACACTAAAGTGGCGTTTTATCTACTCTGCACTCCCCCACGTGGAAGTGACGTGATGGTTTGTTTGTTTGTTAATACTATTAGTTCACAATAGGAGCGAAGTATGAAAATAATAATGAAAGTAGGTTGATGCTGTCGAAATGCGATCTCTCAGGCAAATGTGTGGTAAAATGATGTATGATACGTTCACAAATGTCGAGATTCGTACACTATGTAAAGCTGAGACAAACATTATCGACAAAATCGAAAAAGGGGCGCTGCGTTGGTTTGGACATGTAGAGCGAATGGACAGCGAAGAAGGGCTTAAAGTATCTACGATGCGAATGTTGGTGGATGCAGAAAACGAGAAAGACCGAGAAAGACATGGCACGACCAAATCCAACTAATACTTGAAGATGGACATGTCACGAGTAGGAATAATCGGCGTGCGTGCATGAGAAGACGTATGAATGTATAGGAAGCGGGGTTTGTATGCAAAGACAGAGTGATGCGGCGCTCTATTTTATATATTTTAATATGCATTTTTTAACCTTACTTGCATTTAATTTGGAAGCTGCATCAATTAACATTTGTAAATATTTATCATGAACGCAACTCTTACACAATACCTACGTCAAAAGGTTGTTACAAATTACAACATGTTCCATAATGCTTTCATGTGAAGGCACAAGCCCGGTATAATTTTTTTAAACTTATAGTTGACCATAATGACCTATTACGGAACAAATTCCTTTACGTGAGCTAATAATGATAATGCCTACTCATTACCATTGCCTGATGGTGTGTCGTTATCTAGTACCAGATCATTTGGGTTTTTTATACAATTAAAACTCCGCAAACTTGTATAATTTATCCCAGTACATGATTACAATAATTTCCAATAATCATGTGTTTCCAATAATCATGTGATCATTGAACTATACGACATTTCTTAGGCATCCAGATGTTTACTTACTGAGATGGATGTGTTCTCATCATCACTATGGCATCATCATCTGCATGGCATGTGATGTTAATGACCTTATCTCCCTTAGTATATTCACTACTTTTTTTTATTCTTAAAAGCGTTTTGTTACATGTATTTATTCTGCCTGTGTAAGAAAAGGTATTAGGCGTATATATTGTTGTTGTATATTTAGTTATAAAGGTGCTAAACTTGCTTTGTTTCTTTGTTGTTCTCAATATGTGTTATTTTCTAAATGCTAATATTATTTATGTCCCGAATTGAGTTATTGTAACTCCTGGGAATGTAATTCAACGTATTATACTTGTAAAATACTTTGTGTTATATAATTTATAAATAAAAACAAGAAAAAAAAAAGAAATCGTCATTGGTCATATTGTGCGTGATGACTGCGAAATTACCGCCTAAATGACAGATATGTAAAGGTACTAATAATAATATTTGGCGGGTTTATACAGTTCCATTTTTTGTGAACAATCACCTCAATAGCGCTTTGCACTTCTATACTTAAACTTACGTTCTAACTAAGCTAACAATATATATTAAATTTTCTGATTTAAAATTTTTATTAAACTAAAGAACTGGGATTTCAGTTGAGATCTGAATTGACTGTGACTGTTGATGATTCGCAAGTGTGGAGGCAATGAAGCAGTTCAGTGATTATTTTTTTCTCATTAGTTCTAGGCAGAGAGGCCGACTATGAAAAATGCACGATCTTCGAACCTAGTGTTTGGATAGCGCCGGAGCTCGACTAGTTTTCCTCTGCCTTAATCAAATGTTGACCTAAGAGTAGATTTTCTTTAACATGTATTTTCCCTAATGTAGAGGTCCGATATATATCTTGGAGCCATTTCGTGAAGGGATTTGAATACTGTCCAGCAAACCATTTATATGGTACAGACAGTACAGTTACAGAACATTTGGTAGTTTGTAGAACAAAATTATTTAACCATCGCTATTTTCGGTATGCACGCTTAGCTAACTCGAAGTATTTTGGCATGAGTAATAACAGGCAATACTTGCATTCAACCTCAATTCTATGTTTCAATTACCACTGAAACCCAATATATGTGGTTTGTGCTAATATTGGACTTAACAAACCAAAGGAATGCAACTTGGCGGCCTCCGCGGTGTAGTGGTCAAGACGCTTGACTCACTCACGGAAGGTTCCGGGTTTGATTCCCGGTAAGAACAGAAAAATTCAATGTGATTTTTCTCAACCCTGGGTGTTTTGTGATGTAATGCACCACTGTTATTGGGCCTCCTGGCCTGTTGTGGTGCAAAAATTAAATAAAATAAACATGCCACACATATTCATTTGTGTGATGACTTGATAATGGCCAAATAATATATTATTGTAGAGATAGAGTTTAATATAAAGTAATACGTCTTATAGCTAGGGAGGTCTGAATCTGAGTCCCGTTTGTGTAAGTATTTTCGGTCTCCTGCCGATGGCAACGTTCCACGTGGCTCCGCCTACCGTTATGACTGGCACCGCAGCGACATCTCTTGAGCAGTTTGCGTCATTACGTCACTACAATTTCAATTTTCTGCTGGTATCAATGCAGTTTAGTAGATTTTAATTGTTTCTAAAATTCCACTTCTCTCTAATATCTACTTAATTTTACCCAAGGATGTTATTGTGGAGTTTGTTTGTTTTGGTTTAAAAAAAAATCTAAAAAGTTTTTCTCTATACAGAAGAACCCCGTTTATCCGAACTCCAGTCATTCGGATTGCCAAATATCCAGATCATTGTCAGGAAATAAAAAATAAGAGATAAAATTTTAATATATATTTAATTTTGCAATTAACTTTGCTAGACATGTTTGAGTATGTTTTTAACGTTATTCCAAATCGCTGTATTATTTCAAGAAATGTTTCAAAAGCAATTAAAGCTGGCACTCGTTAATCCGGGTAATTAGAGTTTTACTGTAATATCAACAATATTTTGAGTTTGTCCAAATTTTTGTAGATAAGGACTGGATTCAACTCCCCGGGGAGCTGTCAATATTACCACATAAAAAAAGGTTTCAGCGCTTTGACTTCACAAAAATCAACAGATGAAAGAATAGAAGGAATAAAGGTGTTCAAATATGGGCAGAATGGTGAATGTTACACCGTGTGTAAAGTGGCCACTTAAACCAGCCTTTGGCAGGTCATAAGCCCTGTAGATGTCTAGACTTCTGTATTACCTCCTCTAAAATGTTATTCATGTCTGTGTTTATGTTATTACTCTAATATTTTTATGTACATACACACCTATCGTTCGGGTTTCAACTGTAAATTAAGCTAATATTAATTTATTTATTAGAACAAATATACGAATATATTTATGTGTGCCCACTTCAAGATACAAAATAAAATAAATAAATATGCGGCAGTTCAAACGCGTACGTGATCCAGAGAATCCGCTGACAATATTTAGATTCCTGACTGCGATGTAGGTATCATCTGAGATATTTTAAATAACCTTATAAGTTATCTGTGTCCGGACAGACTAAGAATACAGTTCTGTGTGTAAAATAAAATATTTAGTGTACCAATGGTGTGGCTTATGCACCATCAGGTGTGGACGGGTATGATGATGATGCTAATTATGAAGGGATTTAGTATTGCTTTAGAGGTGTTTTTATTTTAGTAATTACTTGAACGGTTTGTTTCTATTATAAAATGTCGTTTACACGTAGACAATAGAACATTGTTTTGTTCCAGGACTCTACCATTGTCCTCGTGTAAACAACAATTTGTAGGATAAAACATTGTCCCGAGACATCGCCATCGAGATAGACGGGCAGGCTATCTGCGCGGAACATTGATTATAATAATTATAATTATGGATAACTTATATAGCGTATTTTCGTAATATAATACCTCAAGGGATTACCCTAACAACCGCGCGCGGCCGCCAGAGGCCACATTTTTTTGGGAGTTTGTGACAATAGCGATTTACCTGACGCAAAAGTGTTGCTCCCAAAAAAATTTACCTCGAAAATGGCGGAAGAAAAAAAATCTGTTTAGTATTTCGTTTGCCCTTTAACAATTCCAATACATCTTGGTATAAAATTAAAAACATTTTTCGTGAATACGCTCGTAACAAACGCCGTCGTGTATTCATTTACGCAGCGCTCACGTGTGAACTGCGGCCGATTTTTCGTATTGTCGCAGCGTTCTGTCCTGCGCGGTCGAGGCTGTTCACGGAGCTGGGACAAATTTATTTTCTTTTCTTTTTATGTCATACCATATTTATATGCTATAAACTTATTAAAAGTTAAAAAAGGAATGGCCCACGCTCAGACGCTGAAGTCTTTGTGGGCATTTTTTCCAATTTATGTTATAGCTTAATTTTAAGATGTATTTTTTTAAAGTGTATTTTTGTAATTTAAATTCTATGTAAATATACAGGGTGTTCATTTAACCCTGTCACATCCAAAACCACGATGTTCAGTATGAGCAAGAAGACATATTGGAACATTAAAATATTTTTTTAGAACGAATAAAATTTAAAACAATAAAGTATAAAAAAAAAGCAAATGGTTGCTTACTTCTGCAGGGGAGAAACGAGGAGGCGGGAGGGGGGAGTCTGATACTGCGCCGCGCTCCCCTCACTTCTCCCCTGCAGAAGTAAGCAACCATTTGTTTTTTTAAATATTTTATTTTTTTAGAAAATATTTGTACTAAATATTTTTTTAATATGCTAATATGTCTCCTTGACCATACTGATCATCGTGGTTTCAGATGTGACAGGGTTTAAAGAACATCCTGTATGTATGGAAAAATAAACAAATAAAAACCTATTGTATCTCCAACATGTAAACGACCCTTATTGATCATTAGGAAGTAACGTCGTGTACTCAAATGCATTTATGCAATGCAAATATTTCGATATAAATTCATAAAACAAAAAAACAAAAAAATTAAATATACTCGTACATACGAGTATATGCAGAACGCTGTTGATCATTCTCGCTGATGCAAGAATTTTTTGGCATGTTCAGGTTTTTGCTATAATAATTTTACTGGTGATTTTGCGTGATCGCACCCTCCTACATGACTTAACACCCGCGCTCCTCTGTGCACTCTAATCGTCTTACGATTATGATCTCGCACGCATTTCTGCAAGGCTCGCGAAGTTCAAGCCACTGGTACTGGTGGCTTTGTTTAGTCGTTCCGCACGAAGTCCAGCGTTTGCATGCTCGCTGCTCACCGCTCGTGGATGTTCGCAATACACGTTTTTTTATTTAACTCATAATTTTACACCTCTCGTAAATTTAACGTGCTCACCGTAAGTTCATTGGACTGGCTTATATGCATATTATTTCAAGGGCTAATTGAACGTGGTTATGCAGAAAGCAGCCAGCCATAGAAAACTCAAACCGAGATAATGGCACTGAAAAGATTGTTTAATCAAGTATATACAACAGCTGGAGTGTTTTTGACTTTAACAAATGATAAACTATGAATACATGAGTTTTTTTTATTACAAACAAGAATCTACTTATGTGTTTGACCAGTTTTAATGATTTCTAAAGTTCCATAAAATTTTTCCAGTGTTGTGGCTGTTTTCTGCGAATTGAAAAATGCCATTTTTGTGATCGACACCATTTTCAAGAGGTGATTAGAACAGTTTTTTTGTATGAAAGCAGTCTGGCTGTTTTTGATAGAACATAGAATTGACCTTACTGCACCCGATAACATCAATATCTATTTTTTTTTTTTTAATTGTGGACTGGCTGCTTTCTGCATAACTACGTTCAATTTCAGTATTAGTTTAGTGTCCGTGCCATAATATGGCGTAAATTGTTTAAAAAATGGTACGAATAATTTACTTGCATTACAAAAAATATATTATGCATTAAAAATAATATACATAGTCAACAAAAACAATTTTACATGTAAAATTGCTAGGAAATATTTATTCATAGCAGCCAAAGCTTTACAAGAGTTTATTTATGAAGGGTACAGGATACAAAGGATGAATGTCAAAAAATGAAGTTTTGAGATGTTACGTTTTTAAGTTTTCAAACCTCTTGGACATTAAAATAAACTTACAAATATGAAGCAAACTGCTTAGTGTAAATAGCCTGTACTGTTTTATATAATCTAATATAGTTTTGATGTAATAACTTATATTTCCATATAAGTTATTAATTTAAAAAATACTTGGTACACTTCCACTTATTTATTTTGACCAATTAGCGCTTTCACCCTCTAATGGGCATGTTTCAATAATTTGTCTCACTCTGTTCCATTGCAATATTGCGTATTGTATCTTTTTTAACTTATTTTTAAATGTACCTACACTTAAGATACTATTTAGTTTTATATAAATTACCCTTACACTGTATAATATTCACCAGTCTGAAGATGCCCATTAGAGGGTGAAAGCGCTAATTGGTCAAAATAAATAAGTGGAAGTGTACCAAGTATTTTTTAAATAAATAAATTATATGGAAATATAAGTTATTACATCATTACAATGGAATTCCATCAAGAATTGTCAATAAATAATTTCAATGAAATAATATAGTTTTCATGAATATTCAATTATCACTTTATTTTTATTATTTAACATACATCAATCGTTTATCCCCTGTATGCATTTTTTTTTTCTTGTCCAATTAATTCGGATATTAGAGCCTTTATGTCAAATTGTATTAAACAGAGATGTAGATCATATTACCTATCGTCAGATGCCAATATTAGTAAGCACATCAAAATTGACATCCGCCGTATATCCCTGTATATTTCTAATATAATATGAATATATATGTTGTATAATAACAAAAATAAATAAATTATAAAAACGTGTATAAAATCATGTTATTAAAAAAAAACGCATGTGTAAGACTTGTATCCAAATAAAAAATATAAATAGATTTAAAGTAAAATTACAGATTGATTTAAAATAAATAAATAAACGGAAAATAAGAAGATGTAGACTAAATAACACAAACAATGATTCAGGAAGAGAAAAACTTGTTGAAATCCGGCGCTCCCCAAACACTAGATTTGGAGATCGTGCTCTTGCCGCCGCCGGCCCCTCTGCCTGGAACCAATTGCCTTCAAACTTACGAATCATCGACAGTCCCAGTCAGTTCAGATCCCAACTAAAATCCCACTTCTTTAAACTATCATACCCTCAATTTTAAATCTGGAAATATAATGTATCATTTAAGTTTAGTTAGAATGTAAGTTTAGATATACAATTGTAAAGCGCCTTTGAGGTGATTTTTTACAAAAATGGCGCTTTATAAATCAGCCAAATATTATTATTAATATTATTAAAAGTTGTTTCTTGAAGGCAGCTTCTAGTTCTTTTCTTTTACAATTTGGATTGATTTTTTGCGTATTTTTATGCTCCTTCCTTACCTGTGTTACTTCTTATTTAATTACTTAAAAGGACCGATAAAATATCCCTTTGTATTAAACCCAACTTACGCAACCTCTGTCCGCAATACACCTGTCACATGTGCAACGTGCAACCATTCTAGCCGATGCAGCTGTTAGGGAAGTATTGCGTACAGATGTTTCTCGCTATTCATGGGTTGTCCTTGGGGTGAGCTTACTGCAAAGGTTCTCTGCGCTTTTGCCCATGTGCTGTAGCATCTAGTAGGTAATAGTTACCGTGAATGACAGATGATAAAAGTTGCCTGTGTATTTAATATAGTTTAAATGCATTTAAGGTTTAAAGAGGTGCGTTTTAGAAGCAACAATATTAGTCAAGCCGTCTTCGTCGTATTGTTAACTCAAGACAAGATCTGGACTTTTTTGTTTTAAGTTTACAACGATTTAAACGAGCACTATATATAGTATTATAGTCCAGATCTTGTCTCGATGTCCCTTATGTCTGTCAATGCTTCTTTTCTTTTTTTAAAATGTTTTAACTATTTTATTGTAATATTTAAACCCTATAAATTGTATATATGGACAGTTTCCGTTAATAAATGAGTTTTATATTGTAAAATGCTTATAAAAATATGTCAATCGAAGCTATACTGGCAGTGCACAACGGGATTTTAGTCCTAACACTCATGTATGGAAGTGAAACATGTAACTGGCAGAGGAAGTGTGGAATGCGGTCGTTCAGACGAACTTATGGGAAACCAATGTATGGCAGGTTTACGAATGATGAAATCAGGCGAGAGTGCCAATCTGAGATAGTGTAATTTATAAGATTAAGAAAGGGTCACAAAGATGGTTTGGTCATGTAGAACGAACGGATTACGAAATAATAGTAAAACAGATAAATATGGCGAGAATGGATGGTAACGTAGGACGCGGACGACCAAGAAAGACGTGGCATGATCAGATATTACTCTAAATTCATGGTATAATAAATCGGTTGTGGTCCTGTGGCTGGTATCGTGGACTCACGGATCAATGGTCCGAGGTTCGCAACCCGCTCTACCACAACTTGATTCCCATTTTCTAATAGTGAGATATTTACAACTCGTTGAAAATGGCCACCAAAATCGAAATATTTGGGTAAATCGTAAGAACCCAAATGTTTGTTTTTCTATAAAAAAATAATAATAATAAAGGGCTTGCAATCAATACACGCTTTCCCTATCCTAGTCTCCCTCAATGCCTTCGTACCATTTTGATATTTTTTTAAATAAATCCGTAGCGTGTGATAACAAAGTAAATTGCTTTACTTTAATTACAAATTTAATTCAATTTATTTCGAGTATCACTTTGTAAAGCGCCCTTGAAGTATTATATTACGTAAATGGCGCTATATAAGTTGTCCATAATAATAAAGCGTCCCTTTTTTTTTCTTTGCTGGACAGTTGTTTTAGATTTTTTGCATCATTAGCCAATGCGGTGAAATGAAAGACATTTTTCATATCCCCATTCTGGATCACAACACGAGGGCCGCTAGACAAAGTGATCTCGTGCTGCAGTATCCGCTTGTTAATTATACTGGCGAAGGTAGTTCCACCCGTGCGTCTGGCTCCGATTCTGGCCTAACCTATCCCCGCTGGCGAACAACTCTCGGGCCGCCGCGGGATGCACAGGTGGGCGATCTTTTGTGACCCCGTATACCTGCCAACGGGGCTGCTTCCTATTGTGCGAGTGCATTGGGAACAAAAAACGCGGACTACCCGTATATCGGGTGGCCCACAAAAAATAGGGTCCAGACTGTGCAGCCTGTCACATCGCATCCCGCGTTATTTATGGTACAATTGGTCTCCGACAGCCATTGTGCATTGCGCGAGGTCTAAAGTTTACACAAATGATCTTTGTATTCTCGATTTCTCTTTATTGCACTTTCGTCAATATTATTGGTGCGGAAGATAATTCGAGACATTTCGAGGCCACGCTGAAGAAACAGCTTAACAAAGGTTTATTCTACGTATCTACTAACCTAGCCATGTATTATTATCTACCCATGCAACATGTTTAAACCTTCTTTTCAGTTTTTTTCTGTAATTTCAAATGCTTGTGCGCTGTTTGCCTCTCATTTTTGTCCTGATACCATTTTTGCAGCAGATCAAGGATCGGTAGCACTAATAAAATACTTTGTATAAATTATATAAAATTTAATTATCTATATACAAGTTACCCCGATAAAAAATATCTAAAGTTCGTTAAGTGACGTGACGTATCTACCGACGTCACATTACGTCATATACGTATACCATAGTCGTTAACAGGTGTGATGTTTTATATGGTGACATTTAGTCCGAACCATATGTTTTTTTATTGCCTATAATATACGTATAGTCCCTTACAGACTTTACATGACTACTCGACACACCTTTATGGGAAATGAAATAATGGAGACTGTAAATCACTATGACAGCGAACGTGCGCCGCCAGGAGAAGCACCTGCCTGAATGACCATCAGTTCTGGCAGATGTGAGCTCTGGAGGTATGGAGAACGGAGAGAACCAGCAATTAGTTTACGATAGGCCACTCCTGTGTTGCTCGATATCTCTTCGTTTTAATAATTACATTTTCGTCATATTTATTTTGATCGATCCGTTCATTCGATTCCCCGTCCGCACTGCGTCGGTATTTTAATCGCAGCGTATCTAATTCAATTGATTACACGAAAGGTTAGGTAATCGATCTTGCGCTTCAGGTTGCAGTCTAGGGACAATTAAATTTTGCGGTGTATCCCCCAAGAATCGAACCCGGGACCTCAAACATGGTAGGCGAACGCTCCAACCACTGCACTACATTATTTTATATCATATTTTGTTAACCTGTTTAAAATTTCCCGTATTTACAAAATTAATTTCACTACATGTGCACTGATTGCAATTTCCCGATTGAGATGGAGGCTCAATTGGATCCAATATTCTTAATTTCCCGTTCGCTCGCTCTAGGTGCAGTTGGCTGATGAGTGCTCTGTGCATTTTAGTTAGCGAGGCTATTGCCCTCGAGCTTCGAGCTTAGTTTGCTGTACGTATGCAGATACTAGATTAGAGATGTATCCTGCCATGTCTGGCTCAGGGGCATCAAATAATAACACGACAAAAATGAAAGTTGGATATTTCAGATCGCCTCCTTTGTCTTCCGTGACTCTTATTTCTAGACAATTCAGAAGCGGCAATCAAGCTAATTTAAGCTTTTTTTGTTCATTTTCTATAAATATATATAAAAAAAAATATATATAAGTTTATAAATTTCACGATAAAACGTATATCCGGTAACTATCCGGTATCCGGCCTTATTTAATTATCCGACTGGATACCGGATAGTAGCTCGATATCAACGCCACTTAATTGATTTATTGACATCGACCGTCTTTGGGAAAAGGGAAGGAACCGTCATTATTTCGAAAATTGGCTTTTTGCATAAAAACGTTCGTCAGTGTTCAGTGTATGCTCTAAAAAAAGAGTTTAACCCGCAAATAATAAATGTCAATAAAGTAAAAATAAATAAAAATATATTTTCGTGAATAATATAACGGGAGGGGGTGAACTTTCCAAAACCATTTGAATTATTTAATGAATATACTCGTTAACCATATTGATATATAACTCATTAAACGATAAGTTATCATCGATATCCGGCTTAGGAGCTCACCCAATATCCGGTATCCGGCCATACCAAATGTTTGCATTACTATTAAATATCACAATGATACGTCGGCGAATTTCAAGCTTTAACTCAATGTTTACAATAATTTCATTCAGAAACTTGTCAATTTCATTCCCCCCGTTTTCCATTTTAAAAAAATCTTTTCATCGTAAAATACGTAATATTTTTCTTGCATAATAAATAACAATTTCCATCGCGTGTAATTCCTAATTGGATTTTTTTTACGATTTCTTAGTTTGGAGACTAAACAAATAATTATTTTCGCAACCTTGCCCTTTCTTTTAAAACTTTTCTTTGTTTTTTGTTTACCATTGCGAAATTTTGTAAATGGCCACTAAACACCTTTCACCCCCTCGCAATGGCAACCCTATCCCTCTGTCGTGGCCGCAGTCACGTACGCCATTCGGATAACTAGGTACCTTCGTAGCAAAGTCTATAGTCACACCACTATACCTAGACATAGGTTGTTATACGTAGTCGGCTGAACGAGGAAACTGCATTCACGTTGTATTGTACATACATTCATATCTGTATTATGTCTATCCATTATTGTCCGTGGTACAACTATTTATAACGGTACTACTCTGAAACCAATTTCATAACTAACGTTTATTTATTGAGTCTTAATAAAGTATTACTAATTTTGGCGCTCTATTCTGCTAATGAAAAAAACACTGCGTTATCCAGATTCAGAAACCTGCCAATGTTCACGGTATTTATGCCGCTAATTTTTAACTGTATGGTGTATAAAATCCTCCAACTTATTCTAATGGGCGAGCTTGAGGGACAACGTGGACCTGGCAGAAGGCAAACTCGGATCCGCAACATAAGAGTCTGGACCGGAGTGAGATGCACGGAAGAGTTGTTCCGGGCAGCGCAAGACAGAGGGCCTTTTTAGAAGTGGATTGCCAACATCGGGGGCACCTGATGTGGCTCA
The DNA here is from genome assembly GCF_059751315.1 of Micrasema longulum. Lineage (NCBI taxonomy): Eukaryota > Metazoa > Arthropoda > Insecta > Trichoptera > Brachycentridae > Micrasema > Micrasema longulum. Next base: position 474,200 of record NW_028278162.1, on the reverse strand, counting down.
AGAAGAAGAAGATGGTTTTTTTTAAAACTATTTTTGTCTGAACCTTGGGTTTGAAATTTATCTTTTAAAAAATGCAGCGGTAGACTTGATGAGACATTCCTTCCGACGACATTATTTGTTCATTCCTAGACCTCCCGCTTCGAGCTATGTCCTCTAAAAACTAATTTGTGTTTCTTTGGTCAGCTCGATACTAATAGCCACGGACTTGAAAAAAGTTGAGTTTCTATGCGGGAGTATCGGAATATTTTGGGATATTCTTAGATCATGCATAGAATGTATAAAAATATTATATTTACCTTTTTAAATTCTCGTACAAACGGAATCAAACGAGTTTTTATTTCCCTCTTTTGTCGTGTCTGTGAAATCTATACTTAACAGTTGTGTTTTTTTTCTCACTCGGATCGGATACCTTTATTGGCTTCATGGCAATAGACGGGCAGTAATACTCGCAGTTTCCTTCAGGCTACGTTTTGCAAGTCGCGTGTTATATTTCCACCTTCAGATAACCTACATTACATGGCCAGTGCCCTATATATTTATACCTAATGCATTCTCAACCAGCAAACTTTTTTCTTCGCCGTATTAACCTGTCTTTATTGATTTATTTGCGGTTCAAATAATCGTTTACAAAATTATATATATAATATAAGGCAATGAACAATAGTCCATATAATAATAAAAAATATACAGAGACTTTAATCAAACGAAATGAAAAAAACAACAAAAAATGCGCAAAGTAGCAATAAAAAAGAAACAACATCAGTAAAATATAACAGTTACGGAAAAAATCTTAGGTTTCAAAGTATGTATTACTCAAAGTTGAAAATGATGTAAAAGATTTTTTTGTTTTCGATAATGAATCATGTATGTTTAAAACACTAAAAAATGTCGATTTAAATAGCATTTTATTTTATTTACATACTTCGTAGTATAAATATCTAATAAAAGTATTTAGCATAATGGCCAAATGGTCATACTGATTACCGGAACATTTTTGATAAAATTAACATCTAACCTACATAATTTTTCCAAGTCTTTTATTTTGTTCGCTAATATTGTGACCGCGGTTCTTCACAGATACTGTGTTGCTATAAAAAATGCCATTGTTTATGTTTTTTATTTTTACGAAAACATGTCGAAAATTACGTTTGTTATTATGTATGTATGAAAGTGTGAAATTACTTTTTTTGTATATTGCCTTCACTGCTTTTCATAAAAGTTGTCAGTACTCAGTATCGTGTCGCTTTTTGCTCTTTTCTGATCATTGTCTTTTTATCATCTGCCTCAGCTACTTCCTCTGTTTTCTGACGTGTCTCCGATGATACTTATTATATTAAAAACGAGTCGCACAGCTCCGTATCCGTATTACAATTATATTGGCAAATGCCATTAGGCGTGAATCACATAGCTCAGCGTTCAGTCGTTCAGTGACGACCTACATTTCTCAAGGTGGATCCGCCATTTGCATATTACTTATCTACTGTTCGCTTTTCCGGGTTTCTTTGTTACCCCATTTTACGTACACGTGTTTAAATTTGCTCAACATAAAACCGACCACCAATCATCTGCAAAATTGATGCAAAATCCTTTGTGGCTTCCAGAAATTTTAAGCGATGTTCTTTGTTCGCTTTAGCTTACGTTTAGCAACAAGTAATAACGGTCGTAAGATGTATTATGTTTTTTTGAGGATGCCTATTTTTTATATTTATATTTTTTTGTTCACATATCTGTCAGAATTTTAAACAAATTTATTTGTTTTTTTATGTCATCGTCTTTGTCTATCGTAATCAAATTAATTTTGGGTTTAACGTCCGATTTAATTCCGTATCAATCGTGCCAAAGGTCAAACGCATATTATATATTTATATTAAACTCCAGTTTGTTTTGTGTATCTTATCATCAGGCGGAAACTGTCATTCATAGAGAATCAGCTTGTCCGGTGAGGACGGGGACCCAAACAAACTCTTAGTGAGATAGCATAAAGATAAAATTAAAGCGAATGTGTATTTGGTTCCAGTACCTATTATTTTTACTTGTCTTTGATTCTGAATAGCGAATATATATTAAATTGCAAAAAAATGCCGATGATATCACAAAAAACTACCTTACCGCACTGAATGTGTACAGTTTTTCTACCAATCGTTAAGGCAAAAAGATTTGCTCAGTCTTGCACTTCAAATGCCAGTCCAGGGACCACGAAATGTCTCGATGAAAAATCAAAATTTAAAATATGTTATGTCCACCTTGACAGTCATCTAACCTGTGTCCTCGTGCACGATAGCCAAATAAGCTAACCACAGAACCAGGAGACAGACAAAACGCTTACCTAGGCGCGACTTATTTATTTGGGTGAACAAAAATAATGGAAAATACCAAATGTTATTTTTATTCGGGGTAGTATAACAGAACAGTTAAGAGTATCTCTCGGAATTCTGAATTTTGTGGGTCGACCGGTAGCTGTATTGGTAGCACGTGTGCAGCCTAGGGCGGCGGACGGTGTGGGCGCCGCCCTCGTCCAGTCTCGCGTCTTGTCTCCCACACCCAGTAAACACCCGCCCACGTGTCCCGTACTACGAACACCTGATTTGGTCGTAATTTTCATCTGATAGTATGACGAATTAAGAGTAATGTTCAGATTGCTAGTAAGTATTACCTTTCTGATTGGACCGCGGATCGTTTGATTTGGCAATTCGATTTCGTATTACCTATACTTATTTCTTTTAGTTTTTATCATAGGGGGTTTGCGAAAATCATCCGCTATTCTGTGTCTCCTTCATTCTACACTGGCAGTGACTCTTTAATTGAAATAATGTGCAGATCTCTTGATATGTTCCTGATCCTGGTATTGTCGGCGGGGTTTGTGTTTGTACCCTGTTCTGTTCCCTCTAATTGGGAGATTCTCATGGCGCAATGTGTGGCTGATTCAATCCGCACGCCCTTTTGTTATGATTTTTAGTATGCACCGATTTTCTACAATTCCGTCTAGTACATCATTATGTGGTATCTCCATGCACTTCCTAATTCCTAAGACTCTAAAGAAATTCTTGAATGAACAAACCTTGATAGGAAATTGGAACAACGCACAAGTCGATGTCTCCCTTATGTCCCTCGTAGTTTACTATATTTGCGAGCCTCGGGTATAACCGTTCCCAGTTCCGATTCTGAGGAATATGCTAACATTTTATTTTCGAATACTTTCATCGAGAAGTAATTTGAAATGAGCTTTAGCTACATCTTCAACGTTATCTTCATACGACATGTTTCGTGTTTTGTTTCACTTTGTTTGCGAGCCCATCAGGGCCGCGATTATGAACAGCTATCTTCATCGGTATAAACTGAGACGACATAAACTAATTCCGATATTTATGTACGAAAGTGTGTATATTTGTATGAAAATTCAAAGTATCTTCGTCGGTAACCGGTAATTGAATATTCTTAGAAAAAAAAAAATGTAAACATATTGAATTTTTCACGGCATAAACTAATTCCGATATTCATGTACGAAAGTGTGTATATTTGTATGAAAATTCAAAGTATCTTCGTCGGTAACCGGTAATTGAACATTCTTAGGAAAAAAAATGTAAACATATTGAATTTTTCATCCAGAAAACATAATTTTACTTTGTAGATAAAATTGAAGATAAATTTTAACTTCGCATCAGAATACGTACCCTGCACCCACTATCCATAATACCATGATATTTTATAGATCAGTGCGAAAAGTAAGAATTTATTTATTTTCTTTCTAACTTTATTAAATCGTTATCGACTAATACTCGATACTCCCTATACGCGTATCTATCAATATGATATGAATTGAATATGAAAATTTCTTATCTATCGAGGTCTTTGCTCCTTATCAGCCATCGCTATATTCTGCTCATTATTGCGAAATATCGTGTGTCGTTGTTTTATTATGTATTGATAAGTTGTGATTAAGAATTCTATCGAATACTTTAGCTGCCATATTATGCCATATATTACATTAGCTCTTCTTAATTCATCGAACACAAGGTTTTATTGTTTAGTTTCTTTATTTATTACTTGAAAGTACCCACCTAAAACAAATACAAAAAATCAATTAATTAATCCATAAAAAATATTATTAAAAAAAAATTGAATTTCTTTAAGTTATATTGGAATAAGTAGTGCAAGTTTTGCTGAATTTGTAAGCCACGTTGTAGCATGTCCCTAGCTTATCTCAAAATGATCGTTTTTATGTAAATAAATCCCAACTTGCGACACCACAAACTGTCCGATGTGTATATATTATTTAATTCTACTTAATGCAATATATTGCCTATAGATAATGTACTATTCCCGGGGAATTGTAAGGCGGTGCATAAATATTTATGTACAAATTCACTTAGGACAGGCTACCTCATGTACTTCCGTAAAAATATTTTTATTGTCATTCAAATATTCAAGTCGTCCGTTTTGTATGAACATCGCTTAGGAAAACTTTTGAATTTTAACTTTAATTTTGAAAAATGCTATTAGTAATTTTTAGTTCAATATTATTCGAAAATATTATGTAGTTCATTGTTTGTCGAAGTAATAATAGGGAAATATCACGGTTTTTTAAAGTAATAAAGGTGTATGAAATACTGTCGAGTAAAACATTTTTTCTAATTATTCGCAGCATATAAAATATTTTTAAGTTTGTAATTTTGAATTCCGCAAAAACGGTCATTCCATCGCCCACGCCCCTAATACGCCACGATTCATGTTTATTTGTTTTCTCATGAAATGATCATGTTAAGAACATTATCACGAATCTTGACGTCACAACTACGCTTTTCTAGCAACGTATTTTTCATGAATTTTTTTTTTACACATATGTATGAAAGCATTTCTCCACTATCCATATGGATTTCGAAAATACAATTAATTGTTCTAAATCAATTTCATATATTTTTATCTGTATTTAAGAATAAGTGTAGGCGTTATGTCGCAAATTATAAAAAAACACTTTTTTTTTTACATAAATGAAGGTTTCACATAAAGACTACCATAAAAAGTAGCAGAAATTTTGAGAGCGGGTGAAGGTGTTATTATATCAATAATTGTATTGGTTTCAAAACTTTAACCCCAGATATCTTAGCTTTTTGTTTTTTTCACATAACACCTTTATCCACATCTTTACTTCTTATATCGATATTATCCGACTATACAGTATTATTATTACCCGACCTACTGCATTATAGTCAACATTTAAAAAAGCCATGCAATTTGAATAAATAAATAGATAAGTATCCGCCAGACTCTGCCTTATATAATATTCATCGCCTCCACCTACAGCATAATATATGAGAATACGTTATTGCTTCTATCGGGGTTTGATCGGGTATATTTTTTCCTTCGCTGGTCAGTGTTCAATGTATGTACATTGCTATATATGACGTGCAGCTGTCAATTCTCACAAAACCGAGTATCCTTTTGTTTCCTGGATTTATTATATTGTATATTGTAGTTACAAGGGTCCGATTGAGTGCGAGGAGTCTCTTTGTGCAGAAATAAGCGAATCTTGGACAATGAAGAGGGATTGTAATTATTCCATCTTTTGTACCGCTTTTTTAATACGAAAAATAAGTACTGCATGCATACGGAATTGATAATTTGATTTTAAGTGGAGGTCGTCTTTCGTGGGTTCTTTTCTTGCAGTAATGACACATTCGAGACTCGACGACTAAATAATACTCGAATCATTTAATTTTTTAAAAATATAAGCCCACAGATAACAGGTCAAGATCTCAATAGTTCCTCATTATTGTTTATGGTCGTATGTTTCTATGGTTGATAATTGATCCTACGAACTACTATTGGAAAAATTGAGAAATTGTCCACAGTCCTTTATTCACCACACCTCAAAATATGAGAATCTATTAGATACATTTCAACCTAAATAATCATTCTGACGAAATTCTACCAAGAGAGTATGTTTTGTGAAATTATCAACCCTTTTTTAGATTTTTCTCATATTATTTTATGGACTGTTTGTTGTTCATTTCTTAACTAATTACCCAGTGCCTACCTCAAAATTGCGATTTCTCTCGTTTTTGTGGACTAGACAAATATGGCAATTGTGCCCCTGGTTACCTTTTGTCAATTAGACCATTCGTTGTAAATTAGTTTGCTACTTTGAAGGAATGGGTTCACACTGACCCATTTTTTTTCAGAGTTATAAGTGGTTTTATCGAGAACTCAGCCATTTTAGAAAGCATTAATGTTTATGTTTATGATGGCTATCTCAGACAGCGCCAGCAGTGACTGTTTTACATTCCGGCTTCTAGAACCGACCTGCCTCTGGTTATGCCGATCAGAAGAGCAGTCAGGCAGCTTAACATTGTCATTTTTGAGATCTAAATTTTTCACATCTGTGAAACTATGCTTAAGATAATAATAAAAATACGTCCAATTTTATTCCACTTTTATTTATAACTTTTACCAGTGACCGGGGTTTGTCGTGACCGTGATCGTTAAACTGACTGATTATAATTAAAATGCAGTTCCACTAAACAATGTCAGTAGAAAAACTTAATCCATGTTTAAGAGGCAAATACTCTTGCTATTGCTATAAAATGTCGAACCATTGCTCAAGGGTTCCTGGTTTGATATGTTGCCCCAATATAACGCCTTAAATATGTTGTTATTTGTAATGTTGTTTTGTTAAAATAAAATTCAAAAGAAATTAAATCAATCTAATTTGTCAAGAACTATATATTTGGAATTTTTATTGTATTGCCAATCATCGTGAATCATTAGCCATAGACATTCATATTTATAAATTAAATCTAATTTGTCAGTCACTCGTTTCTGAGTGAGATGGGCAGATAATTTATTAGTCCCTTTTGGCAGATACCTGAATTCGGTTTGCGTGTCATCACTAAACATAACTATTCAATAATTGGATAAGACCGAGACAAGGCATCCTGGCCAAACGTTTGATGTCTTGTTTTATTTATTTTGTCTATGCAGCCCACGACTTAAGCATACCAAAAAGGTATTTGTTATAATATTTATTTTAATTAATCGTTTAATTATAGCCCTAATGCATTTTTAATGTACTTATGTACATCCTACAAAACCGACTAATGAATTATTTGATGTGAGCGATACAGCCTGACGGGTTTCAATTTTCAACGCGTGGATTTAAATGACAGACGTTTGAGTATTATAGGGTTGCATTATTCGTTCAACTCACCCATGTCTGTTATAGTCGTGACTTTGGGAGGGCTTTGCCCCGTTGTACTTTGCAGTTCTGTCCATCGATCTGACCCTCTCAACGCCATGTGCTTCTGGAATAAAACGAATCAAAATTCTGATCAATTTAAAAACATAGTGTTAATTATACCATTGGCATATGTATCTATCTTAACGAATTTGTATACTTAAAGACATACGACCGCTGATTTACCTCTGTGAATCAAGCAGCCACAGATACTCCTATCAAAATTAGTCAAGCTGTTTTTATTTATACTTTTTGTGCATAATGTAAATTGTACATTGGCGGGCTTATTGTCAAATGTAATTTTTTTCCAACCAACCAATATATAAAAGTTTTATTTGTGTTATTTAAATCAGAGAACGTACTCAATAGAAAATAAAATAAAAATCTCAAGATAAACAAAAATTAAAAAATTAAACTATATTTATATATAAATTACCTCAAATCAATACTATTACTCAATGGGAAAAGGGAATAAAGAGGAAAGGAGGATAGGTTAAGGAAAAGAAATGAGATGTTTCTTCAAACGTGATTTAAACGGAGATACTGTGAAAACATATTTGATAGTAGATGAGAAATGGTTCCACAGTCGAGCCGCATGGACGCTATATGGGTTAGAGAATAAAGAGAATTTGTCAATGTTATTCTGGCTGGTAAACTGATAAATTCTAAACCTAAACACGATAAACCGCAGTCTTTTTCTGTCACTATTTTGTTTCGTAAGTTCGTTCGTTTGTCTTATATAAGACTGGAAAAGAAATCAAAAGCAATGTCCCAGAACTGCCTTATGTACAAGGGAATACAATTATTTGAGGAAATGACAGAAAAAATAAAAAATTAAATAAATGTAATTATATATTAGGTAATATATAGTGTAAATAGTGAATATAATTAATGAAAATGTACATATGAAACAGTGAATATTATAAATTAGGATATTAAGTGTATAATAGTGATAAATAATGTTAGAATAAGTACAGATGTAAATATTGTGTTGTAAATATATATTAGACTATGTTAATCATAGAACTAAATAAAATAAATAATAATAATATCCATCTCACTTGAACGCAATCAGAATCGTATTTCGCTCTCGCCCCCTCTCAAAGATACGAATTAATTTACGAAACGAATTAATTACAGAATAAGGCCACTGTTTATTTATGAATATCATAAACTTGTTAAATCCACACGTCCATAGTCCTTTTTCGATTGTTTCCGAATTGTTTTCTCACGTAGTTTGTGTTGAAAGCGGGGCTTTATCCCGTACTAGAGTCGCTTACTCGTGCACGCGATTGCTTGGCGCGCGTTGAATGAAACTGGCCCGGGCGTTCAACGGGTTAATCAACTGGGCGAGCGACCTCCCGCCGCCGTATAGAGCAGTCTGCCTCCCCTAGGCTTCACCCTCCCTAGACTCTCACTTTAGCCGGGGTGAAATCGCGAGTGACCTCCCCCGACATCTGGGTCGGGATCTGTGACGAGAGCTTCGTGTTCATTACTGAATTGCAGCTATATCGATTTCTCCACGAGATTTTACTTTATTGCCATATCCAAATTGATTACAACTCACTATGGAAAACATTTAATGAAAACAAATATGGAATCTAGGTATTCACAGGGCTTATGACCCGTCATTGGCTGGTTGAAATGGCCACTTTACACATTGCGTAACATTTACCATTCTGCGTGTATTTAAACATCCCCATTTCCTTTACTCTTCCGAAATCCAGCCTGCTTACAAAAAATTGACATACTCGTAACATTGTTGACTAAACTAACTGATATAAAAAGAAGCATGAAAATTGGAAAGTTTAAATAAGTTGCAACAAAATTAGAGTTTAATAACTCCCTAGTGAGTAAAATCCAGCCTGTCTACAAACATTTGGACATAATAATAAATCTTTATTAACCATAATTATGTATAATTTTTATGTGACAACATTTACAATAACAGTATTATGTGGAAGCCTCTAATTGGACTTTATGATATGTATTTATGGTATAATTGATTCTTATAAATGTATAAATGTCTGTTGGCTTTCCAATGAAATAAAATAATAATATACAATTTCATGTATACAAAAATAATAACAAGGGTATACATAGTTAAATGGCGTACTTATTACCACTAGCAATTTCTTACAGTATAACCAAAACTAAATAAAAATACGATAATAAAAATTAATTTAAATAAGTAAAAATTAAAAAAATATCTAATCAAATAATTAAAAAAGTTTAGAAAACACAAACAGTTAAAAGATTATGGTGTTTATTGCTTATATAAAAATTGAAAAGTGTAAATTTGTTGCAACGAAGTTAGATTACATCTTAATAACTCCCTAAAGAGTAAATCCAGCTTATCTGATATGAATCTCACCTGCATCAATGAAGGTTTCAGCTCTTTTACTTCACAAAAGTCAACAGATGGAAGTTTAAAGGCATATGGATGTTTAATGATAGGTGCCGTGGCGCAGTTGGTTATACGGCGAGCTGTAAAAAAGTGGCCACTTAAATCAGCCAATGACGGTCATAAGCCCTGTAAATGTCTAGACTTCCATATTCACTTTTCAAAAAAAAAATCCCTGCCAGTTAGAAGAACTTTAGATCTTAATAACCACCTGTATTCCTGGACAACAACAATTTAACGGTAACTGCAAAAGTCAAGTATCTAGGGCACATACTGACTGATGATTGTAAAGATGAACAGGACATAGAGAGACAGAGAAGAGCCATCAATGTCAGGGCCTCTATGCTAGCCAGAGGCTTCTTTCAGTGCAGTGACGAAGTTAAGAAAACCATCTTTACTTTATTTGACGTCCATGTATACAGCGGAACTATGGAACAATTATACGCAAGCAGCATGGAATAAATTAAGGGTCACGTATTATAATTCACACAGGCAATTATTCGGACTGCCTAGGCACTACAGTTCCTCCGAAATGTTTACAGCTGGACGGGTAAACACCTTCTCTGCCCTACTTCGCCAAAGAGCCTGGAGCCTATGGGAACCCCTGCAAAGCTCTAATAACGCGCTTCTCCAAGCCACTGCAGGGTGGATCCATTCACCGTTGTTCGAGCGATAGCGGGATATGCTACGACCACCATAAGTGCTTCACATATAAAATTTTGTTTTATGTTTATATGGTAGAATTGGCTCTGCACTATGTAGCCATTTTACTGGAATAAAATAAAAAATAGGGGGTGAAATCCATCCTGTCTACAAACATTTCAACATACTCAAAACATTATCGCCGTATCTTTCGTTTACATAAGTAGCGACAACGAAAATATTGCTATCATTTGTCTCGGACACCACCGCGGTTCTTTATGTAAGAATGTCTCAAAGATTTATACCCTCCAACCAGATTCAAGATTATGTTTTGGAGCTTATTTAAAAACTTGATTTTCTAACAGCTTTGACAAACACTTGTTTATGCGTATAATTTATAGTTATAATTAATGTTTAGACTTAACATGACGTTTGTATTACTAAACCACATTAAACGATGGAATGCGGATGGTTTGATTAAAAAATACTGGCAATGTATTGGACAAAACGCGAAGATTTTTAGTTAAAATGGAATTTTTGATCACAGAAACCAGCTCAGTTAAAATAATACACGTACAGTCCATCCAACTCTAGGATAAAATTTGCTTGTGTTTGTGTAACAGAAAGTTTTGAAATAAAACATTCAAATGTCCTTATGAGTAGGTGCCTACACAAGCGAAAAATGTTTGTTAACTTTGTACATATTAAAATAGGCTATTAAACATCCAAACGCACTGTACACGTTTATGCAGTTCGACTACATTTGTGAAATAAAAATACATTTATCTATAAATTTATTTCTAACTTAAATTTCAAATGTTAATAGGGTCTAGGCTTTCAACCACCCATGCGATCTGTAGTTGCAGGATATGTTGTAACCTGCATTTTATCTGTATACTTTTTATTTGTAAAATCTTAATAGGGTTTAGATTTTCAACCACCCATGTGCTCTGTGGTTGCAGGACATGTAATCTGCATTATATCTGTAAACTTTTTATTTGTAAAATCTAAATAGGGTCTAGATTTTCAACCACCCATGCGCTCTGTAGTTGCAGGATATGTTGTAATCTGCATTAGATATGTAAACTATTTATTTGTAAAATCTAAATGGGGGCTAGATTTCTAACCGTCCATGCGTTCTGTAGCTGCAAGACGTGTTTATACGATTATGATTCATATAATTAATTTTTTATTTTATTTTATTCATTTCATTAGTGTACACGGCACAAATGTCTTTTATAAACATATACACATTGAACATAACATAATTGTAGTGCTTTCACACTTATAGATTACGCAGACAGGGTATAGTCTAAGCTTATAACCGAGTTGTGTATTCTGTAAGTTGTTGTAATACAGCCCCTATACATCATTGAAAAAAACTGTAATTTGAAACGGGAAACTAAAATCCCAACCGCCTATGCGCTCTGTAACTGCAAGACGTGTTGGGATGTTTATTTTACAGCACTCTCGAGGTGATTTTCACAAAAATAGCGTATAAAATATCCCTAATAACTTTTTTATAATGATATTCGTTCCGCAAACATTCAAGGTCATTGCAAATGGTAGTCACACCTTCGGTCGCATCGCAAGCCAAATGTCGTGGTTTACGATCACACGTCACGGCATACGCGGTGAGTAGATGAGTAGCAATAATTGTAATAAGTGCCGCCGCCGCCCTCATGAGCGATACCATATCAGGGAGTAATGAGAACCAGCACTAAACGGGCCCACATGCGCTGATGACTATCGCCGGACATAGAGAATTTCCGCCTACAAAACTGCCGTACGCCTTACCCTCCGCGAAACTTGACGACTAATTACTGTTGAATGCATAACGGGAGCGCCAATCGACACGAACAGTTATTCAACCACCGCAAGGGTAAATACCCGTGACGCGACATGCGATCTTCCCTTATTTCCTTTCTGATTACGAAATCTCAGCGAACGATAAAAAGGTTCCCGTTCGTAATGATAACGATTGATGGACACCTATATTGGCTTCTATGGTTGATTTGATTGAAATCACTATCGACATTCGTCGATTCTAAGAGAGCTCAATATAATCAAATACCCCCAAACAAGCCTTTCTTTAGCCTCTACCCGTTACGTCGCTTCTTAATTCTGAAAAATATCAGATTCAGACTGTTTTGATCTCTGTTTAGTACCTCGAATCACCCGCGAAAAACATTTCCCAACAAGGGGTCACGTGTCATTAATTGTTAGTCTTTCGAAACTGCATAATTGTCATCTTACTATTGTCTGTTTGAATTCCTTATTGCAGTCTTTGTGGAACTTCATTGTTAGATCATAGAAAGGAGTTCAGTCGTGATGTAGCGAATTGCGCCATCAGAAATGCACAATGCTTAACTGTTCTACAAGGTGGGCATGCTATTTGCTGTAGTTTTTCTGTAAATTTAAATAATATGTTGGTTTATTTTTATTGCTGTCATATATTTTCCACGATATTACTTTCTTTTGTTTGTTGGGGATTATTTTTGCAACTCGATTATTTATGAGACTTTTGATTCCGAATAATTGTCATAGATAGACCTCTCCCCGTCTTACGTTTCATCTAATCTTGCCCCTTCCCTTCCTACTGTACCCTGTAGCTCAATCACAAATAACTATCGACGTGCTTAAAAACATGCTAATCATCTGAGCGATCACAATGAACAATAATGAACATGCTTAAGTTATCGCAGTCATAAGTCAACGCGTATGTAATCTCTATTTCTACGCTCGTGTCGGTTTGTTTTTTGTTTTCCTCGTAAATAAATACAGTTCATTGGCGAAAAATCGGCGTTTGCTATAAAAAATAATATAATACATTGCATTTGCACAATAGTAAGGAGTATCTAATACAAAAAAGTGAAAATTAAATTAAAATTCATATGGCGACTGCTTTTCTTGACATTTGGCTTGCCATCCGCCGGCTAAATGCAATAAATAGCATGATAAATAATAAATAAAAAACTAAAAATAGCAGTTTTGGAATATTTTCCATATTTGCGCAGCAGGATTATACGTCACGATACTTAAATATTTTGACATTCAATATTAGGTGTTCACTGTGATCATTTGTGATTCCATTGTGATCACGAATACGATAAACAACCATGGTGAGAAATCGTTATCACTTCGCTTATTAGCACGTCGATAGTTATTTGTGATTGAGCTACTGGCAAACTTTCGAATGTTATCTATCCACCCATATTCGTCTTCACCCAAAATGCCGTATTACCCGACAGATAAAGTGTGTTAATTATATAAAGCATTTATTTATATAAATCGACGTTACCAAAAACAGTAAATAAGAATTTGTACTACTTCGTTGTGTCCACCCTATATGATTAGACTATAAATTTGTAATTCTGTAGCAATCGTTCAGTTAATAATGCCCGATGCAGTCTTGGTAGTTCGCAATTCACCGTCCGCGTCCGTTGCACCAAAACTTGCAACCGTGTCGCATAACCTTTTATTAGTTTGATTACGGTGATTTGTTTGCAATGTTTAATCGGTCTATATTTCGGATTATTTTATCCTACTTATTATTTATTACTATTATTATTTGATTTCTTTCTCGCTGTTCATAATACAATCGAAATGAGGAAGTTCAGTGTTTTTTTTTTGTTTAATATACCTACTATCAAACAAACTAAGCCAAAATTTAAAAAAAAATGTGTGTCGTATTATCAGCGTTATGATTTTTTTAAAGTTTTCTGACTTTGAAATTACTCCGTCTGTGACGTCACAAGTTCTATTCGGTGAGTTCTGCTGATTTGTGAATTGGCTTTCCGTAAACCGGAAATCTATCACAACACTGTCATTGGTTTTTAATAAAAATATTTTTAAGAAATATTAGCGTTTTTATGATTTACCCAATTATTTTATTTTGAGGGCCATTTTCAACGAGTTGTAAATAACTCACTATTATAAAATGGGAATCAAGTTGGGGTAGAGTGGGATTCGAGCCACGGACCTTTGAGCCGTGAGTCCGGGACACTAGCCACGGGACCACAACCCGATTCAAAAGTTGATTTGGAAGAACTAGTGACATCGTTCAAAGTGGTTCGTTTTTAATGAAAAAAAATCATATATTTTTACGTTTTCAAAAAACGCCGTACAATTCAATGCTCTATTTTTTACCGTGAATAAGAAAACCTTTTTTTAAATCCAATTTCTCGTAGTACTGGACTTTTTCATTCCGTTAAGTACACAAAAATTGTTGTAAAATATACATTTTCAATACCGAATAAGTATTATGTTACAATGAAACGTTTGATAATAATATTATGGATATCTGCGGTTTTATACTGGTGCTTTCTTTTATAGATGGGTTCATCGACTAACATGCGGGTTTTTAAATACTCGACCAATCGGGTTCAGTGTAATGCAAAGGGTTATAAATTATAACAAGCGACATAACTTTGTAATAATTATTACAGTTTCTGTTTTTATGGCTGTCTCGTTACTTCTGTGTGAATAAATTCAAATTCACCTTAAGTCACTTTATGAATTATTTGTTGCGTGTCATAATGAGCACCTTATTTTTTATGATGCGGGCTGCAATAATTCCCTTTCGACTTTCTAAAACTACTTGCGGGGGTGCGTCCATCTTATTAGCGCGTGGTCGTGCACCTTACCAGTTTTCACCTGTTCGCCTCTTATTTCGGACTGAGGGAAATGACAGGTGCCCGTCAGGTGTTATCTTGTGCTCAGCCGGCCGGCACATGGCACTCCCGACTTCCGCTACCTCCTACCCGCTATATATGTATTACCTCGAAAACATTCGTCGCATTTTCCCGATCGTTTTGATCCTATAACCAATTAATTTTAATCTTTTCGATCCGTCCAATTTAAGAACAATTTTTTGTGCGGATGTATGATACGAAACGTGAAAATACATTTGTCGAAATAATTGGGAAAAGTGTATCGTTATTTTAGCAAGTACCTTAACTTATCGTAAACGGCATGATATATATTTTTTTTTTAAGTAAGTGGAATGCACCTCTGCCAAAATAAGTATTGCTAATTTGAAACTGTGTAAAATGCGTCTAAATTTTCTAATCAAATTAATGCATAGTGAAGAGCCACAAAAATGGAGATATCAAAATGCAGCTTCGAAGGTGTTCGGTTCAGGTTATTGTTACATTGTTTAGGGCTATCAAGGCGCTGCAGCAGCTGCTGTATTGCTGGCCAGGCTTCGGGAGGGCAGCGGAGGTCCAGCTCAAGTTGGGGCTCATGTACAAGGCCTTGGGACACTGGAGACCGGCGGCCAAATACCTGCAGCTGGCGCTCAACGACAACTCCGAGACGTCGTTCACCAAATTGGACGGTGCGGGACACTGATTACTGCATAACACGCATTCACATCTGTTCTAATATCATGATCAGGGCTGGTATTCCAAACGCTCTCGCGGCCGTATTATCTCGTATATTTACATACAAAATACACGAGAAAACTGTTTTGTCGCACCGCGAGAGCGGTTCAGAATAGCACCCCAGTTTTTCAAAAAATTATACAAAAAATAACTTATCTTATTTTTTGTTTTGTACACCATTTTGTGAAAAGGGCCTAAATTATATTGTTATTGTATTTGTTACAATCAATATACTGTAAAGATTCCGCAAACAAAGCTTCGTAAAATTTCAATTTAAAATAAACGTAAAAATTTAATTTATTTGTTTATACTTTTACATTGTTAGTATTCTTTTTTTTTATACAGAATAATGTCTCACTGGGGTGTCTCGTGCCGAGGGAAACATTTTACAAAATGTGAAACATGCCTTAAATTAGTTATTTAACAAAGTTAAAATAATAATAATAAAACGTAATTAATCTAATTAACCTAATTATCTTTAACATGATAAACAATATAAACTAAAATTTTTATCAATGAAAAACGATAAAAGCGCCATCTATGAATAGTTAGTTTCATATTTTCGTTTAGAATCACGTTAATACGTTTAAATCAGCAATGTTCAAAATCATTAAATACCTGAATAATAATATGCAACTAACAACGTGTTTTTTTAGATTTCATGACATATTTTTTTTGTAAAATACACCTAAAAATACTATTAAACCAATCCAAATTATTTTTGTGTGGGATTCCCTTTATTTATGGCAAATAAACGTGTTTTAATTACTGAAATTCAGTATTTTTAACCCAGTTGAACTTAGTAGTAGTTTTGAATCGGGTTGTGGTCCCGTGGCTAGTGTCTCGGACCCACGGATCAAAGGTCCGTGGTTCGAATCCCACTCTACCCTAACTTGATTCCCATTTTCTAATAGTGAGTTATTTACAACTCGTTGAAAATGGCCCTCAAAATTAAATATTTGCGTAAATTATAAGAACGCAAATATTTCTTTTAAAAAAAAAAAACATATATTTAGCCTGTTTTTAATTAGAAATTATTTAGCCTGTTTTTAATGTTAGAGACGCCCCTTCTTTATTTACATTTAAGTCGAGATTGAAATGTCACTATCTAAATATTTAAATTGTTCCTTTATCCTTCTTCTTTCCTTCCCATCCCCTCTCCTCTCTTCATAGTAAAGTGTTTTTTTTTTATACATATATTTATTTTTGTTAATCTTTGCTTTTAATTTTTGTATAAAATTGTAAGATTCAATATGTCCATGTATTTATAATTTTCTCAAACTGAACGGTTTGGGTAGGTAGGAAGAAATTGCCTTAAGGCAATATGCCCGCCCTTATATGTATATTTATTGTATATGTATATAAAGTGTCAATAAATAAAAATAAATAAAATAAAACTCGTATACCTACCGAATCAGAAAACTAAATTAAAACATTAATATGGTAGAGTACGGATACGTATAAAAAAATCTGATGCCGCTAAATTTAAAAACTACAAATATATATGTTTAGTTTTACTTGCTAAGATTATCTCCTCAAGTGGCGAGTTTACTATCTTTGGCGTTGACTTGCAGCCGCTCACCGGCCTCGGGTAACCAGCGCCGTGTTGCGGTAGGTCGCGGCCATTTTCGCGTAATACGTTACCAACTGTGCTGTATTTCTCCAGCATTATTACGCAGTTTTTGTAACAACCGATTTGCGTAATTCTCGAACATTGTGTGTGCACTTAACAATCGCGGAAATCGCAACACACACGACGTTATGCATTTGTTTTGTTACGCGGGAAAAAAAGATGCCGCGCCGTGTTTACAATCATTTTGATACTCCGCTCTATTTATTTTATTTTCTTTTCTTTTATTCAGGAAACATACAGTACAGTTACAAAGTTTAATATTTTACACAATTAGACTTAATTCTAATGGACCAGTGAAGTTTCCATATTATAAAGCAATTATATGTAAGGTTAATTATGAAAGTATAAAAAAGAGAAGGAAAAAGAAAAACATAAATGAAAGTTGTTTAAAAATTAAAATTTAAGTGAAAGCTTTATCCATTCAATATTAAATTTGATATTTACATACACTTCCTTGCCTTGCCGTCTATGGAAATAGCGAAATATTAGTTTTTTTACATTTTTAAAGTAATAAAGGTTTAGAAAATACTGTCCAGAAATTTATTTTTTTTTTGCTAATTATTAGCAGCATAAAAAATATTTTTAAATTTGTAATTTTGAATTTCCGCAAAGCCGGTCATTCCATTGGCCACGCCCCTAATACGTCATGATTCATGTTTATTTGTTCCTGCCCATTCAAATTTGTTCAGAATATTGACACGAATCTTGACCTCACAACTGTCAAGGCCAAACATGTTGCGTTTTTTTAGCGACGTATTTTTTTTAAAAGTTCTTTTTTAAATTTATGTATGAAAACATTTTTCCACAATATCCATATTTATTTTGAAAATACAATTAATCATTCAATATTCATTGCTAAACTTTTGACTGAGATGCATTAAATTTGAAAAACTCGGACCGCCAAACTCAACAATTTTCTTTCACGCATTCATTACTCAAAATTGACAATTCAACATGACTTATATTTAAAAAAGAATTCTTGGAAATCCTGAATAATAATAAAGAATTGATAGAGCAAATCTCGCCCACATATACGCCCTCTTCCAATTTTATTTATTTGTTTTACGATATCGTATCCAGCACATTTTTACCGGTAGGACTCCTTTTACATAGATACAGATCGTAACATAAAACATTCTGGAACATAGGTTCTCAAACTTGAATGAAAAATATCAGTCAATACATGAGAAAGTTTTTGGGACTAATTTTTGCAAAACCAGGATGAATGAATGATAAGCCTAAATCTATCTTTAATGCACTTCGAGTCAAGTTCTTTTTGAAAGTCTTTTTTTAGATCGCCCCCCTAGACCCCTTACATTTTTTTCTGAGCCTTCTACTGCCCCCCTGTAGGCCTTCAGCGCCCACTTTGAGAAAGACTTATAGAACATTATACCCATACCGCCCATCCTCAAATACAGTAGCCACATAATACATATTATAATATTATAGATCACAGATGTACAAAGATGTATATTTTGCCTAAAATTTAAACAAATCCAACAACCATCCCTCAAAACATAAGTTCAATATTCTACATTTAGATCGCTCAATCTGATGTCAGTTTTTCAAAAATAAAATCTCGCACGTCTCCCTACCTAATTCTACAAATCGTGTGTCATTTTTTTAAAATGCATACCAGCGTACATACTCTATTTTTTCCCTGCGTCTGGCATTTTATTCTATGATATAAGTCAGCAAAAAGAAAGTTTTGAAATAAAAAAAAATAAGCAAATTAAATGCATTCTCAATCAACAATAATACATACTCTGTATCGTACTACTCCATCTATTAGAACCTGCCTTAGAGTGTCTTTTCTATTTATCGATACTTCTGTGCATCTACCGTCACAATAGATTTTCACAGGTCGCAGTGACGTCAGGAGCTTAAAGCATAGCACTGACCCTCACCTCTAAGAATAAGAATATTGTGCATTTAAAACATGTTATACCTATATATACTCGTATTTTTGATATATTTTTTTTTGGATATATCATACTTAGTCAGGTTGTGGTGTCTTGGCTAATGTTGCGGACCACGGATCAGAGGTCCGGGGTTCGAACCCCTCTCTTCTGATTCCCATGACTTAAGTCTTAAAACCATAGAATTAAGAAAAGTTCAGAAGGAGCGTAGAATCATATTTGAATACATCGGACTGTGTCCAAAAATCCCCCCACTTTGCTCCACTTTCGCCGCGCGCATTCGTAAAGTCACCGCTTAATGTTGCCAAATGGGAAAAATTATAATTACAACACAATCAGTAAGGTAAAAAAAAAGCAATTTGTTAATTTCTCTAAAATTTTATTGTCCGCGCGGAAACATTGATTGACACTACAGAGTGTATAAGTAAAGCTCATTTGATAAAAGTAATTTAATTAATGAACTTTGAACTTAAAATACAAAACAAATTTTATTTAACATAAAACGTTTATTTTTATATCATGTTGAATAATATTTGATGTTTTAAAGATAATTACGGTCAAATTTCCACCACGGCGTTGTTTAATCCGAGGTCCAATTTTCTTTTCAACTCTCATTAGATGAGCAAAATAGGGTAAAAAAAATACTACCCTGGCAACACTAACGAAATGTCCATTTTGTTTTCTTCGACAATCTGACAGATGGAAAAAAAATGCAATTTTTAAGTATTGCATTTGCTACTTACACATGGATTTGCTAATGACACATAAAATGTGATCCCATCCTGTTTCTTTACGATTCCAGCAGTATTTCTACACTTTAAAACGACACAACACTGCATAGTTGAATTCGAATCGGGATTTGTGAACTGAGCGACGTCTACAAATAAACTAACGATTCAAAACGTAAAACTACTCTTTTAAGAGCAGTTTAGTCGCCTTCTGTTTGATGCGCGTATGCGGTTTCTAGACTATTCTTCATTCTATGCTTAAAACATATTACATCCATTTATTTTCGTTATTTTGTATGGCTTTAGATTACGTTATATTCTTTATATTACGTTATATTCTTTATATTAATATGGGTGTTTTTTTTTCTGTTTCCAGTGAGATTTCACATTGCGCACACGTACGAGATACAGGGGAGGAGCAAGGTAGCTAGGGATGCGTATGAAGCCCTTCTCAAGGAGACCGGCATATCCATCGCCCTCAAGGCGGACGTCTGCAGACAGCTGGGTAATAACATTTATTATCTTCCTACTTCTATGGAAAATGGTGCCACATTTAAATATTTATTTTATACACTGTACAATATTCGAGGACGCTAGACGATAAACATCCCAACAAGCCTTGCAGCTACAGAGCACATAGGCAGTTGAGAATCTAGTTTCTCGCTTAAGAGCCAGATAACCTGTCTCCAATTATAGAGCTCACGCGCGGTTAGATTTCTGGCTTCTATTCATCAGGTGTTAACATAAGTTGTGTCTGTTTTATTCTTATTTAAATGGACCAACACAAACTTACTTACACTTAATGAAAAATGCAATATTATCCATTTTTAATCTAGAAAAAAATGTCATAAAGTAGATACTTACATAAATAATGAACGACTGACTGAAGTTGAACATGTTAAATACTAAGGACTAACAATAGACAGACAATTGACATGGACAATTCATATCAACAATTTAATTAGCCAAGTGGTGACATTATCGAGTCTTTTTTTAAATTTTTTAAAATCAAAAACTTTGTTCCAAAAAGGAAAAAAAAATGGATGAAGCCTACATAAAAACTAAAATATGTTATATGCAACTACTATGGGGAACAGGAAATCAAAATGACATAAACAGACTACAAAGACAGCAAAATAAAATATTAAAGTTAGTATATGACCTACCCTATCTAACAACAACTAAATAACTTTTTAAACAAACTAAACTATTTTATGTAACTGAACTCTTTAAACTAGAATCCTTAAAATTTATTAATAAATTAGCCATTGATGAAATTGTAGACGAAGAATTAAAATGTAAGGGTTTATCAATGAAAAATTTAAATTAAAAAAAATAAAAATGAGAACCAAAAGTAAAACAAAATGATAAAGATTAACCAATAAGGAAGTTCAGTCTTTTTTATTTTTTGAAATTTTTTGATAGACTCTAAAACTAAGCCAATATTTTAAAAATATATATTGTATTATCAGCGTTATGATTTTTTAAAGTTTTGTATTTCTGAAATAACTCCGCGTGTGACGTCAGAGGTTGTTCTCTGTTAGTTCTTCCGATTGGTTCGTTTACGGTAAGCCAACCGGATATCCTTCACAGCTCTCATATCATTGATTGGTTCATATAAACCAGTGACGTCGATCAAAGTAGTGCGTTTTTAACAAAAAAAAATTTATAATTTTTTTGTACATTTTCAAGAAACTTTTCCGTACAATTTAATGCTCTAATTTTTACCGCATGCAAGAAAACATTTTTTTTTATCTAATTTCATGTAGGGCTGAAGTTCCTCATTATGCAGTTGAACATGTTTTTTCCTCAGCTTTTTTTACATTTTTAATGTAAAAAGGGTATATGAAATACTGTCCAGTAAAAAAAAAACATTTTTGCTACTATTAGTGGCATATATATATATATTTTTAAATTTGTAATTTTGAATTCCCGCAAAAACGGTCATTGCATTTGCCACGCGTCACGATTCATGACAATTTTTAGCTTTTTCCAAACCATTCAAATTTTTTTCAACATCGTCACGAATCTTGACATCACAATTATCAATGCCAAACATGTCGCGTTTTTTTAATGACATATTTTTTTATATTTTCTTTTTTTGAAGTTACATATGAAAACATTTCTCCGCAATATCTATATTGATTTTGAAAATACAATTAATTATTCTAAATCCATTTCATATATTTTTTGTCGGTATTCGTAGTACGTGATATCTCCCTATTGTATAGAATTATTATTTTTAACCATGTTTGTTGTTTGGTGGCGTGTATAAAATAAAAGATTTCACTAATTTTTTTGCAACAGAGAGGGAAAACACTTTGAGAAGGGAATATGGAAGTCTAGGCATTTACAGGGCTTATGACCTGTCATTGGCTGGTTTAAGTGGCCACTCTACACACTGTGTAACATTCACCATTCTGCCTAAACATCCACATTTCCTCAACTCTTCCTGCCTGGATGTCTGTAGTCTACCCATCATCCTCCCCTGTTATATGTTGATTATGAGAGGTGTTTGTGGTTATTTCCAGGCTGGTTGTACCAGTCGGTGGGCGGCCTAGGAGAGCGGGCGCTTCGGGAACGTGCGGCGGCTTGGTGCCTTCAACGTGCGGTAGAGGCCGAGCCTGCATCTGGCCAGGGGCTCTACCTCTTGGGACGCTGCTTCGCTGCCCAGGGGAAGGTGCACGACGCCTTCATCGCGTACAGAAACTCTGTCGAGAAATCTGAAGGCAACGCCGACACATGGTGCTCCATCGGGTGAGATTATTTTTGCCCTCTAGCGCAGCATTTTTCAACCTTTTTGAATACGTAATCCTTTACGAATAAAAAATCACAATTTGACGTATTGTTCACATAAACTCACTGAAATTATTGTATTTTTACTGTAGAGTAGGACCTGAAACTGTTTTTTCATCCTTTGCTTTGCTTGAAATCGCGATTACAAAAATCAACCTTAGGGTTTATGAAGTTTTTAATGTTTCATTGGATTCTCAACTTAAACGTGTAAACTTTTTCATGATCAAGATATCTTTTTTTTAATGGCTGTAAATTATTGGTGTTATTATCGGCAGCTGAGGTCAAATGTAATTGGAGAAGCCCCCCTTTCCTTGAAGCCCATATGGGCTGTAATGCCATCAGAGAAAGAGAGAGATTACCATCATTAGCAGTTCGGAACCTTGAAGCTGATTTTCACAAAAACTCCGTTAATTTGAAATTAATAAAACTGTGATGACTTTTCAGGGTACTTTACCAGCAGCAGAATCAGCCGATGGATGCGCTGCAGGCGTACATATGCGCCGTGCAGCTTGACAAGTGCCACTCGGCCGCCTGGACTAATCTGGGCATCCTGTACGAGAGCTGTCTCATGGCCCGCGATGCCTACGCCTGCTACCTGAACGGGGGGCGCCACTCGCAGGGCGGAGCGCTCACACAGCGCATCGCCTTCCTGCGCGGTCATCTCGCGCAAGCACCCATGCCTTCCATCACCAGCAAGTAAGCCAACTTAAACCTTAAAACTCCTATGGCAAGAGTCACCTGTGTGAATTGTTATGTAAAAAACGCAGCAACTTTATTTTGACACAAAATGATTCTATTACTATCATCTATTGGAGAAAATTAAACCTTTCTCATAAACTACTTGATGAAACAGATTTACATTTAAAAATGCAGGAAAAAATTAATTAAAATTTTTCTAATGTCATTCAATGTTCGATAAATGGCTGGCCCGTCTAATGTTGGGGACTCTACCCCAACTTGATTTCCATTTTCTTCCAGCCAGTCTACAAACATTTGGACATACTCAAAACATTGTGTATTATTTTTTGTTTCTAAATGTTTTGCACATATCAATATTCAATATTGTGGTGTAATCTGTTTATAAAAACCTGTTATCTTTTTATTTTAGACGACGTCAACTTCCATCTATAGAAGAGGCATGGAATCTGCCCATTTCAGCAGAGATGTCGTCAAGGCATCCAAAACCTCACCAGGTAATGACAAATAACAATTATTTGCAATCTCTTCCATGTGTTTTAAAGAAACAAACCATTTTCCTGTAATACAAACAAACAAACCATCTCGTCGCTTCTCCGTAGGGGTAGGCAGAGAGGATAGAACTCCACATCACTCTATCTTTGCATGTAGACCTCATTTTCTTCTACATTCATACATCTTCTCATGCACGCACGCCCATTATTCCAACTCTCGACATGTCCATCTTCAAGTATTTGCTCTACTTGATTGTGCCATGTCTTTCTCGGTCTTCCTCGTTTTCTGCATCCATCAACATTCGCATCGTAGATCCTTTTAGCCGTTCTTTCGCTTTCCATTCGCTCTACGTGTCAAAATCGACGCAGCACCCCTTTCTCGATTCTGTCGAAAATGCTTGTCTCAGCCTTACACAGTCCACGGATCTCGACATCTGTGCACCTATCATTCGCCTGAGAGATCGCATTGTGACAGCATTCAACCTACTTTTATAATAATTTTTCCAATTCCATACTGCGCTCCTACATCATCCCGCATTAGGGTTGGCACTAGAACTCCACTGTGAACTGCTAGTTTTGCCTCCTGTGACCAACACTGGAGGTAAACAAAAAGGAGAATGAATGAACATTGAAAGAATGGCCAAATAGATTATGATGTGAAAATTGAGGAAGACCAAGCGTGATGTAACGTGACATGTATTTTTAATTGAATAAATATTATATAAAGGAGCTGTATTGTTTTAGCGGCTAGCTAGTCTGAATCAACAAACAATCGCACTCTGATCCTATCTTTAGGATCGGTAATGACTATTTGTTAAGATTTTGATGTTTTCATGTGTTTAATCAATTGATTCCAGGCGGCGAGCAGTGGCGGCGCTCCGCCACCTTACCCCGCCAAGCGGTCCCGGGAGGGAGCCGTGCCGCCCCCCGCCACAGTGCCCCCCGCCCCCGCGCCGCCCCCCGCCCCGGCGCCGCCTCCCGCCGCCGCCCCTGCCGCCACCCTCACCCCGCAGCAGATGCAGACCCTTCACTACCTGCAGCAGAATGTCCACAACCTGAAACCCCCACAGCAGGTGAGGAATGCTGTATGAACCACCTTTTTTGCATGAATCATTTATTGCCCTAGCTCAATCACAATGGGTGCCACTCTCAGTAATAATCCACGATATAAATATTTCTCACTCGATTTATTGTTTAACTGATTCCAATGGAACATCGACTTACATTTATCGATCGGGGATTATTGTATTTGATAATATTGCCAAACTTCAACCTCATGCGTGGCAACACCTAGTATTAAATGTCGTAATGTTAAATGCACATTACAATATTTGGCATCGTTTAATTATTCTATTAATTAAAAATGGACTGTACTCTAAAACCATGAGTAAAGTACAAAAATTTTTACAATATCAATCCATCTATCCAAACTTTTGTAGACAAGGGCGTATTGATAGAGGTTTCAGCTCTTTAACTTCACAAAGATCAACAAATAGATGAACAGTGTGTAAGGTGGTCACTTAAACCAGCCAATGACAGGTCATAAGCCCTGTAAATGCCCCGACTTCTATATTCCCTTTTAAAAAATGTTCATCATCTCTGTTGTAATATATCAATATGATAAATTTGTTTTATAATGTTGTAATATTGTTTGTGCACAGTTTGTCATCTTATATGTATTTTTTAAATTCAATTTGAGACAGAAATAAAATTAAACATTTGTTAAACACGGTGCATAATATTATGACAACAAAGCTCTTGTTTGAACCGCTGTAGTGTGAATAATTTTAATAATTCCTCGTGTCCTAGTATTCTATCAAGATTGTAATAGATGTCTCCGAGTGTACGAAATCTAAATTGTTCGGAATACTTGACCTCGACGAATAAAGCGCTCACAAAAACTTGCGTATTTATTTTTGTACAAACGGCCATCCGAGCACGGAAACGGAGAGACTTAACGCGCTTATGGGACTATAAAAGTACCTGCCTGAAGTTTTCGAACATTGTTAATATTTGCTACCTACCCAAATATATTTTTGCACTGGCACCAAAAAAAATCTTTTTTTAAATTAAGTTGTTTTATTTTTCAAGTTTTGAGTTTCTAAAAAGGCGCATGTCACTTCTAATAGATTGATATGAAGTTATTTTGGTGTAGCTTAAGATTGGAGCTACAAGTTTTAGTAAACTTTACATTTCCTTTCAGGAATTGTTGCATCAGTTATTAGGACAATTTCATCTCATGCAGCAAGCGAGACAAAGAACGCAACAAACTCCCGTTCAACCTGCTATCGGACAACACAGTGGTGTAAGTTTTAAATAATATTCTTTATTGCATCTAATGAGACTTTATTATTATTATTAAATAACACACAAGTTGGACATATTATGTGTATTATAATGTATCCATGCCATATTTAAATTCTCATCTGCGCCAATTAAGGTTTCAGCTCTTTTGCGTCACAAAAGTCAACTGATGGAAAAGTTTAGGTAATGTGGATGTTTAAATGTAGGCAATGTAATGTGGCCACTTAAACCAGTAAATGACAGGTCATAAGCCGTGTAAATGCCTACACCTCCATTTTACCTTCTCAACAGTGTTTTCCCTTCCTGTTGCAATAAATTTCACTCTTAGTAACTTTGTATGGAGTGAAATTTTCAGCCTTGTCTACAAATATTTGCACATATTTAAAATATAATCCAGTCTTTGACTATGAACATTTTGTATTTCTTTTGCGATAAAACAATTGTAGAGGAAACCAATGGTGTACAATTGAATACACACGTTATACGAGACGTTTCGCACCCTATGGGACAAATGGCAAGCGTTACATTACCGTACTATACTTGCAACGCAATGTTTGTTAAAAGTGCACTCGGCGAGCATGACTTGTGACGTCAAAGTGACATCTACTACAAGTGATTTAGTATGTACTCGTTTTAAAACTCAAAAATTATGAATAAAAACCTGAATTTATGCATTGATAGTAGAATAGTAAAAATCCACTTTAAATATTTAATACTGTGGGGTAATTACTACAACTAGGTAACTTCTAAGTTTGAGACCTTTGACTTGTCAACTAAAAATAAATTTTTGTGTCCTCTTCGATGAATGCTACAAATAGAGTGATGCATTCAAATCATCATAATATGATTTGAATGAATCACGACTTGTCTCTTTGAAACATTCGTAGAGGAAGACACAAAAATATGATTTTAGTGGTTAACTCCAAAATTCTGATATGTATTAAATTTACCTAGTTGTAATAATTACCCCACAATATATTTCCAACTTTATTCCCTGTGTGATCTAATTTAATTGTTACACAAAAAATCTCAATACCTTTATTGCTTATGTCCACACAGACATCTCTAAAATAAGCCAAAAAAATATTTTGAAATACGAATGACGAACGTAGACGGTCCCTACGTATACTATCGAAACTGCATTTTACGAGTTTCAGGAGAGCAAAAACAAAGCTTGATAATTTTTTAAGAAGCTATCATATACTGTAGAAATGACAAATATGTGTCTTTTATATTTCAACTCCAGAAATGCCAAACATGTACATTGTTTACAAAAAGTACCTGGAAATTGTAAAAAAACACATAAATTATTCATCAGAATTTATTTTGTCCCTTTCAAAGTAGGCTCCATCGAGTGCACTACAGCTATGCCAACGTTTAACCCAATCCTCCATACACTGCTCATAGGCCGCCGAAGTTATCGCCTTCAGCTCCTTCAGTGAATTTACTTTGATAGCCTCTATCGTTTTAAAGCGGTGATCCTGTAGTGGCAATTTTATTTTTGGAAATAAAAAAATCACACGGAGCCATATCCAGTGAATACGGTGGTTAGTCGATCATGTTTATTGAGTTTTAGGCCTTATATTAGGTCACAATTGTCGCTCAATGAGATGGCGCGTTGTCATCGTGATGGCCGACCGGAGCGAGGCAAATCTTCGACAATTTCACGGCCCGCTTTGAACTTTTTATAACACATAAATCTGTGTTTTGAATCACCAAAGGCCTTATTTGACATTTTTAATGAATCTTTATACGACATTTCGTTTGCGACACAAAATTTTAAACTTACGCGTTGTTTCACTATTTTTTCCATTGTAAAATTCGCCGAGCACACTTGAGGTCGTCTATTACTAACAGCTGCTGCAAACACACTGAGTGACAGATCGCGCTTTAAACAGGGTTGGTAATTAAGGAAGGGGCTACCAACTTGAAGGCAAAAAAAATTTCCGATTCCTTTTAATCTGTTCACTTAAATCCAAATTTCCGGGTACTCTTTGAACGTAATGTATGTTGTATTTCAATATACACATGTTTCTACAGTATCTGATAGCTTCTTAAAAAAATATCTCTTAAAATGCAGTTTCGATAGTATACATAGGTACCGTCAACATGTTTTTTTTGACAAGTTTCTCAAAGTGACTGACTTGTGGCCTTATAGCACTAAAATAATGGTTATTTACGAGTAAATATTCTCTAAAGCCTAACTCATTTTTACCAAAACTTGACTCAGGCACTTGAACCCACATTAACCCCAGATGTACCTATGTATAATAATCACTTGATTACGTTAATTTATTATCAGATATTTATGTCCTACACATTATACAAGTAACTGTTATCATTTTAATTATAACACATTAATGTGCAGATTGAACATACATATTATCAGATTCTGGAAATTCAAACATTAAACTATATATTTGTCTTATTTACAGGATGTTAAACCACAGATAGACTTATCAAACGGTACAGGATTAGCAGAGTCATTAGCTGAAGATTTCCTCAAACATTTTTCACAAGAGGCTCCAGTCATAAAGCAAGAAATGCCTCAAGGTACGTTTTCTACCTCATAAAGCTTCTCATTGTTATCATTATGGATCCATTATATGTATATATACAGTGCTGTTTCCGTAGTATAGTTTATGTAAATTATTTTTATATCACCATCATCATACCCTTCTTCGCAACTGATGGTGCATTAGGCACTGCATTGTTTAATCAAATTCAGTGTATTTCAATAATTTGTTACAGGAAGATTAGGTGATTAGTCTTATGCATCAGGTGCAGTGACAGTGAAATACTTCAGTGTAAAATTATCTTTAAAAACAACAAGAAAACTTTGTTTATAAAGTGGTTTCACACTGCAAAATTTCATTGTCCCTGGATTGTCACCTAAAACGTAATACTGATCATCTTACCTTCCTGTAATTAATACATGATCGAGATACACAGTATGTACTTTTATATTGATGTGCCCTATTCGCCATGAGATGCGGATAATGGTTTTTTTTTATTTTTCCCGCATACTTTTTACTTTTAAAACTAAAATGATATAAATAACACCTTTTATTTTATCAGCTTTAACGAAGAAATTCGTTTACGAGCAGCGGGGCAATCTCCTTCGTTTTTTATTTCATGATAACAATCCGGATATTTGACAATCCGGATGATTAGATTTTGGATAAACGGAGTCCTACTGCATGCTTCAAAAGTTAAATAGTTGGTGGTCTCGTGGTAGTGCTATGAACTGACAGATCAAAGGTCTGAAGTTCGAACCCTGCTCTACCACAATTTGATTCCCTAGTTTCAACCATAACCTATTTACGACTTTGCCTTGACTTTTTGCCTTTGACGAAAATTGCCTTCAAATTTATATAGTGGTGTAGTGGTATAGACGCTTTACTCAAGCATGGAAGGTTTCGGGTTCGATTCCCGGTGAAAACACAAGAATTAAATGTGATTTCTCTCATGCCTGGATGTTCTGTACTGTAATTAGGCCTCCTGACCTGTAACCCAAAAAAAATGTGTATTTAGGTAATAATAAATATTTTTGCAATTGAAAGAAATTATAATTATGTGTATTGCTTACAGATACCCGCGTGGATGTGAAGCAAGATATAAAGTTGGAGAAGGATACCAAAGTATCGCCTGGTCCCACTAAAGGAAAAGAGACTATTGTTAAATTAGAGCCTCTAAAACAAGATGGTTCCAAAGTTCCTGAATTTAATTTGGATATGGAGGCTAAAGAAATTGTCAGATTGGCAAAGTGAGTTTTGTAACATACTGTCTAATTTTAGCCATTATGAATTCCGGTAGATCAACTCCAAGTTTAGTTAAATTTGTGATTATTCCCATAAAATTGTGCTTCTTTACATATTGTCGTGTAATGTGGAAGTTCAGTGCAGCGGGAAATTGTATACAAAAAAATATTTCTACAACAACAATAACAAACCATCACGCCGTTTCCCCGTAAGGGTAGGCAGAGAGGATAAAATGCCACATCACTTTATCTTTGCACCCAGATCTCGCTTCCTCTACATTCATACATCTTCTCATGCACGCGCACCGATTATTCCGACTTTTGACATGTGCATCTTCAAGTATTTGTTGGATTTGGTCATGCTTTGTCTTTCTCGGTCTTCCTCTATTTCTGCATCCATCAACATTTGCATTGTAAATATTCTTAGCCGTTCTTTCGCTGTCCATTCGTTCTACATGTCCAAACCAGCGCAGAGCTCCTTTCTTGATTTTGTCGATAATGCTTGTCTCAGCCTTACATAATGTACGGATTTCAACATTTGTGCATCTATCGTACATAGTTTGACCACACATTCGCCTGAGAGATCGCATTTCGACAGCATTCAGCCTACTTTCATCCCTGTTTTTCCAAGTCCATACTTCGCTCCCATAGAGGGTCGGGACTCCGCTCCATCAATAGGGTCGGGACCAGAACTCCGTTGTGAACTGCTAATTTTGCTTCTTGTGACAAAAAATTTCTTGCATGCGGTAAAATTTTAGAGCATTTAATTGTACTGCGAAGTTTCTCAAAAATGCATGAAAAAATTATAAAAATTAACCACTTTGAAGGATGTCACTAGTTCTTCGAAATCAACAATAGCAGGGTGTTATGATGCATTTCCGGTTACCGGGAAGTCAACCCACCAATCAGGTCAATTCACCGTAGAGAACTTGTTACGTCACAGATGGAGGAATTTCACAATCATAAAATGTTAAAAAATCAAAGCGCTGAAAATACGATATATATATAAATATTATTTTGCTTAGTTTGATAGTTAAATAATTTTTTTTAACTGCTGAATTTCCTCATTACTACAACTAGGTATAATTAATTTTTTTTTTGTATTTGTATTCCAATGAGGAGGAAGTTTAGTGGGTTTTAAAAAAAAAGAAATTGTGAACAGACTTTCAAACAAAGCAAAAAAATAAATAAATTATACAGAAAAATGTAAAAAAAAAATTGGGGGGAATATTTGTATGAGAATGTATGAAGAAAAGTGGGTCCTGAACACTTCGGTGTAAAAAGCGGGAAAACGTAAAATCAAGGAACTTAAAAATGAGGTTTTACTGGATATTGTATTATCAGCGCTATGATTTTTTATAGTTTTATATTTTTAAAATTACTCCACCTATGTCACAAGTTCTAGTTGGATAGTTCTACTGATTGGTGAGTTAGCTTCCTGGAAACTGGAAATCTATCGCAGTTCTCTGTCGTTGGTTGATTCTTAAGAACTTGTGACGCTCAAAGCAGTTGATTTTTTTTGTGCATTTTTGAGAAACTTTGTCGTAAAATTAGATGCTCTAATTTTTAGTGCTTGTAAGAAAAAAAAATTATATCCAATTCCCCGTACCACTGAACTTCCACGTTACTGCGTATCTTGATGGTTTGATACAAGAAGGTGAGACGATCAGTCTTGTGCTTTAGATCCCGGGTGTGAAATATAATGGTAAACAACTCTTTTAAACTAATATTTCATATTGTCCTTCCTGGAAATTGAACACAGAACCCCAAGTATGGGAGTTAATGGGCTTACCAGTACAACATGTGGGGGACTAATCTCCACCCGATTTCTGTACTTGAGAGTAGTCATGGAGTCACATACAATCATCCAGTGTTCTGGTTCTATTTCACACACAGGTCTTTATTTTGCATTCTTCCCAGGCATTGAATGATAAAATAGAAGACTTTTTTTTGCTTTTTCTTTCTTGCTGGTAAACATTTCTATTTTCGTATCCTAATTGATAGCTCTATTTGCCATGTGTAATAAAAAATCACAATCACATTAACACAACATGGTATCGTGATAAAGACTCGTCTTTCTCTCCTTACCAGGGAGACTCCGTTAGCAGCGTACGGAGCGTGGAATGTGTTGGGAGACTCCCATCCCCCTCCCAAGCCGCCCACCTGCCCGCCCCAACAGCTGACCCCTCAGCAGCTGCTCCCCCCAACCCCCTCAGTGTACCTTGAGTCCAAGAAGGATGCCTTCTCCCCCCAGCTGCAAGACTTCTGTCTCAAGCACCCTATCGCCGTAGTCAGAGGAATTGCGGCGGCTTTGAAACTTGGTAAGTCGTTTTTCATGAAAAATTTTCAAACTAAGCATATATTTAGAAAGTAGGCTTCAATGTTAAAATAAATCGGTAGATTCATTGTCCCACTCAAAATTGGTTGGGTCGGCAACGCTGCTTGCAAACCCTTTTTAAAAGATCAAATATAGTAAAATTCTATGTTTTTGTATTAGTTCCAATCTGAGAAATTTTAAGGATAGATGAATGAATATTCAAAAATATTCAGGGGAGCTGAAATAAGACTCAATTTCAAGACTTCAATCCATAAACTAAAATATTTTTTTGTTAATTTTTAATAATAAATTATCATTCTAAATAATGCAGTTTTTTTTTCCATAAATATTCATTAAAACTTTTGAAAACTAAAGGACAGAAAAAATTACAAATGGTCCCTTCTGCCGTCTGACTACCGATACATATGTTTTTTTTTCTTACATATGTGTTAAAGGAAATTTATGCTGTTTATGTAAAAATAAATAAATATTTTTATAAATATAAAAATTCTGAGGCCTATGACTCCAACTTTAATGATACCTTGGAGTATTAAAAAATATTACAATATGAGAAAAAACATTTATGAAGAAAAAAAATAATCAGAATTCAAATTGAATGTTATTACAATGTTTGTGTGCCATTTAAAATATTAAAAAAATAATTATTCAATCAAGTCTGCCAACATATTTGCCCTTTTAAAAAAAACATTATTTCAAATCTATTCAAACTGAAAGACATCCACTGATCTACATTAGTATGGTCATCAAAATGGGATGATTGTCGAATATTACGAATATGGGGGTTGATAAATATAAAAATCTCTACTGTACTAAGGTTTGTGCTTATTTTATTCTAGATCTGGGTCTCTTCTCTACAAAAACGTTAGTGGAGGCGTGGCCAGAACACAGCGTGGAGGTGCGGACGCAGGTGCATCAGTCAGCTGATGAGAACTGGGATCAGAGTGGAGAGAAGCGCGTGTGGGGGTGCATATCCCACCGTTCTCATACTACGGTCCACAAGTATGCCCAGTATCAGGCTAGCAGCTTTCAAGAAAGCCTCAAGGTCCGTGTTTTGAATTGTTTTCCTATAATAATCATTTCTCATTTGATATTGAGTGGGTCGATGTATATTTACAATGTGTCTGATTTATCAAATAAATACATATGAAATTGTAGGAAGAACGAGAGAAAGCTGCTGGTGGAGTAACTAGTAATATGAGTGATTCAGATTCTAAAGATTCTACTGGTGCAACAGGAAAAAGAAAAAAGTCTGCCAAATACAATGGAAATAAAATGCTCAGGTAATTAATCAATTTATTATAACACCTACATTTACCCAATTTTTTCAATTTTGGGGTTTTTCAATGATTTGTGGTTGGTACCGTGGACGTCTCAAATAATTTATGCATAAAAGAATATGGACGTCCATTGTACGGCGTTATTTGTCAAAAATCTTCCATAAAATTTATTCATAAAAGGGACATGACACGATGGTTGGGATGATGTATTGGTGTATTTCGAATAAAAATGTAGATTTCTTCAAATTTCAATGAGACTACAGCAACTACTTTTTCTCTCAAAGACTCAGTGAGAGGTTAACTGTAATAATATTATTAAAAATGTATATTATATTTAGGGCAATCAATTAATAGCCGATTAAATTAATATTAATTTAATTTTGTTTATTTTGCATGTGACAACTAACAATACGTTTATCTTTTGGATTATGTTGGTAAAAGTGTTTTCACCTTTATTGATGCTTACTTTATGGGACTCATCATTAATTGAAACAACATCACAAAACAAAATTGATGATTGCCTCTCAAAACCTCAGCATAATCCCCCACACCTTTACAGCGGGAAACTACGAATTTGAGGTGATCAAGTCCTTTACATACTTAGGTCCCACAGTCACCAGTAACAACAGTACACAGGAAGAAATCAGGAGGAGAATAATGGCTGCCAACTGTTGCTACTACGCGCTTCAAAAACAATTACGGTCCAAACTAGTATGAAAAAATATTAAAATAATACTGCACAAAAACTCTGATTAAACCAATCCTGACATATGCCTCCAAAACTTGGGTTATGTCAAAGAATATTGAGGGAACCATTGCAGCTTTCGAAAGAAGAATCTTCAGAGCTATCTATGGCCCTGTGAGAGAAAACAACCATTGGCGTCATCACTACAATAGAGAGCCATACGATATCTACTGACTGCTCGATGTAATCAACTCCATCGAGGTGGGACGCTTTAGGTGGGCTGGCCATATAATTAGAATGAACAATGAAGACCAGGAAGGCCTAAAATGCGATGGATCGACTACATCAGCGCAGATATGACAATGTTGGAAGAGAGCAGAGAAAGGGTAGCAGACCGGCAAGAATGGAGGAGACTCTTGGATTCAGCTAAGGCCCACCCAGGGCTGTCGAGCTTATGATGATGATGATAATGATACTTACATTTTACCTGTTTTAGAATTTATGTAAAATATTTTTACTATATAACTACCAGTAAAAAAAAATGTAAATCCTCTTATGTCCAATGAAGATATATTAAAAATCAATTTGGAATTTAAAAAAATGTTTTTCCTACAGATTTGGGACCAATGTAGATTTATCCGACGAGAGAAAGTGGAGACCACAATTACAAGAACTGATGAAACTTCCCGCCTTTACACGGGTTGTTTCTGCAGCCAATATGCTGTCTCATGTGGGTCATGTCATATTAGGAATGAACACTGTTCAGCTTTACATGAAGGTAAACTACAACATTTATTTTTCTTAACCCGTGTTATTTTAACCTCAGAGTAATAATACGCCACCCGCTTTTGGAGTCGCCCATGCGGACTAAAACCATTCTACGATTATCAATCACAAAGTTCACTACAGTTTACAGCAATATAACGGGCCGTAGCTACTCAGATCGAGAATTGCAAGCGCAAACCGAAACCATCTGTTACACGTTTGTTAAACCAAAAATTTTGAACACTTTTGTTCTACGCAATAGAGCAAAACGGCGAATTATTACTCTGATATTTTAGTTGTTTCTTTTGTCTGGGAATATTTAAGGCAAAATGTTTTTTAAATTCTAATTTATAACTACATACATACATATTTATAAATGTTCATGTATTTTGATCATACACCGCAAGACAAATAAATTTACGAGTTCTCAAAAAAAACTAAAATTGACATATAATGAATTATTCTTGATATTTAATTAGTTTTTTTTATATTGTTTGACATATGTGATGACTACTCGTTATTTCAAGGTTAAAATAAAAAATCTTACTCATGAATTGTACTTAGAAATTGCCATTATATATCAGGTATCAGATTACCCGAACCTTAGAGACCCATAACGGTTCATTTATGGTCGAGTGTTTGTGATGGAATAATAAAAGACATGTTATTTTTTAATTCATATTTAAGAAGTAGGTTCTTATCGCTTTATTTTAAATTAAAGTATTTTACATTTAAACATATTTATAACATTTAAAAATATTTAATACTTAGTGAATTCACCTTTATTTTTTATAACATGTAAAATTCTATTATTTAGAGAAGCGTAAAGCGAATCTAAAATTTCTGATGTTATTTCTTCTTCCCAAACTTGAATTAAGTTTTTTTTTAATTCCTCAATGTTTTTTGATTTTTTTTTCCCGACTTTTTTTTTCATAATCGCCCATAAATTTTCTATCGGGTTCAAATCAGGGCTATTCCCGGGCCACGTCAACGATTTTAAGCCAATTTTCTCCTTGAATTCATTGATCTATAAAAAAACAATAAATTATTTATCATGTGGTCACAAAATGCATTTAAAAATATATATATTTGTACTCACAGTGCGGGCTCTATGGCACGGCGCAGAATCGTCCTGAAAAATTGGGTCCGCAGTATACTGCGTAATGTCCTCGATTGTTGGAATAATATGTTTTTTTAACACTTTTTTGTACTGAATGGCATTCATCGTACCCTGTACAAAATTTAGAGGTCCTAAACCGTATGCTGTCATGCACCCCCAAATCATCACGTAGGGTGAATGTTTAACGGTTCGAGTGACGCACGACGGATGATATCTTTCCCCACGTTTTCGTCGAACTATCTTTCTGCCGTCTGGACCAAAAAGGTTGAATTTTGATTCATCAGAGAAAACAACATTTTGCCAATCCTCCAAGGTCCAATTCTGGTGCTCTTTCGCCCAATCCAGTCTAGCCTTCTTCATTTTGTCCGTGAGTAATGGTTTCTTTGCGGGACTCCGTGCTTGGAAACCATGCTCCAACAGCCGCCTGGACACTGTTTTTACTGAAAATGTTGATGTGCTGGTAGACTGCACCTCTGCGTGTATTTCAGGTGCCGTTAAAAATCGATCGCGCATAACAATTTTTTTTATTAAGCGATCATCTCGGGCAGATGTCACGCGCCCCCGTCCGCTTCCTTTTTTCCGTTCTATGGATCCAGTTTCTTGGATTTTTTTTAATAAAAACCTCACTGCACCTTCTGAATACCCAACTCGACGAGATATTTCACAATTAGATATGTTTTCTTGCGACAATGTGATTATTTTGGATTTTATCGCAATCGACATTTGCTTTGCACTTTCCAT
This sequence comes from Micrasema longulum, assembly GCF_059751315.1. Classification (NCBI taxonomy): domain Eukaryota; kingdom Metazoa; phylum Arthropoda; class Insecta; order Trichoptera; family Brachycentridae; genus Micrasema; species Micrasema longulum. Next base: position 437,283 of record NW_028278162.1, on the reverse strand, counting down.
GATTGTTGTGTTATGTTCACTCAAACGCGGGTAAAACAAGACTGTTGAGACATTTTAAAATGTAAATATTGTAGAAAGGTGACACATAGTGTCCTTAATTTATTAAACAAAAGAAAGAGGTATCGATAAAGGATTTCTTAGAAAAAGGGTTCAGTAAAGTCAAGGGGCGCGGTAGCAGGTAAACTCGTATTTTTTTTTGTCTTGCGGTGTATAATCTGACACAATAATACATATCAAGCTTTCATTGTAAATATATTAATTCTGATTTATTTGTGTTCTTTGAAATTCAACAATACATTTTTTTAAATTTGAAATTTTGGAGAATTTTATTATTACATATTTAAAATACATATGTGACTCCAATACCATATAAAATATTAAAATTATAAAGTTGATTAGATAATAATAAATCATGTGAGGAGGGATTGACATTTATTTCAGTAATGTAACTGAAACAATACTATTCATTTTTCCGCACAAACCAATTTTTATTTTCATGAGGTTGGTCAATATTCAGTGTTTCTTTTAAAATTATTTTATTATTAATCGTTCATTTTTATTCATTTTTTCATACATTTTTGAGAAACTTCGCAGTAAAATTAGAGTATTTACTGTAATTTTTATCGCGCATAAGAAAAAGTTTTTTTATATCTGAACTTCCTCATTATTGCATTTTCATATCTCATAATGTTATCTGTCAGCACTCCACATACATTATCTTCTAACGATGACTTGGCATTCAGGTTCCTGGGTCGAGAACACCAGGGCACCAGGAGAACAACAACTTCTGCTCCATCAACATCAACATCGGGCCTGGAGAGTGCGAGTGGTTCGGTGTCCCGGACTCCTATTGGGGTGGAATAAACGCTCTGTGTGAGCAGAACAACCTCAGCTACCTTCACGGCTCATGGTGGCCATCCATGGAGGACATGCAGGCCGCCAACATTCCCGTGTATCGCTTTACGCAAAGGCCAGGAGACCTCGTCTGGGTTAATGCAGGTAATTATCACAACATTCGTTCTTTCTCGCCTTAAATAACCCACTATTGGATCAGCCCGAACTATTTCATTAGAACTCTTAAAAATAGGTGATAGGTCTGATAATCCCATGCGGAATGTAACCGGAAATATATTTTGAATTTGGCTTTAAGACTCAAACTTATGAATTCTTCTGAAATGAAAATTTTAAGTTCTTCTCTCTTCTTTTCCACATCCGCTCCTAAGTGGAGCATGTGGACATCACCAGTTGTCTCCAGGAGACCCTATCGCCAGCCAGCATTTTTGCCTCTTCCCACGTCAATCCAGCGCCACTTAATTCAGCCGAATAAAGTCTAAAGATCGTCATTGACGGCCTTCCAGGACGGCGTGAGCCCGCAGGTTTAAAGAAGAGGCAACTTTGGTTTAGGTTCTCCTGAGGCATGCGCAGCACGTGTCCAATCCAGGTCCACCGCCGCATCCTCAAGACGCTTGTTATAGGAGGCTGCTGCGTCCGTTCTCGGACTTCAATGTTAGTTATAAAATCGAACCACCTTATACATAATATTCTTATTAAGCACTTACTCTCAAAACTCAGAAGTTTGGTGTTTTGAGCTTTGGTAAGGTGCCAAGATTTGCACCCATATAGGAGTACTGGCATTATACAAGAGTTGAATAATCGGCATTTAGTTTTGACCGAGTATAGACTTGAGTTCCAGACAACACGTTAAAAGTTCATGTTAAAAGTTGCTCCAGCAATTCCTAGGCGGATTTCGAGCTCTTTGTGCTGTGCATGCTTCCATCCTCAGTTATGTGAACTCCCAAGTATTTAAAGCTGTCAACTGTAATTCTAAGTTAAATCGGGGAAAAATAATAAAACTATTTAAACTAGGAAGGATGTGGTTGAAATTATATTTATCTTGTAGTTTGATTTTTTTATAATTTAAATAACTTATCACTAAGTTATTAAATAAACCGTGATGAAAGTGAGATTATAAATTTATGTTGACAAACCCGTTTTACCTAGGACTCAATGGAGGAAGATTTTTTTTAGTTGATAAAGGAATACAAAAGTCTATGCTTTTAGTGATTAGCTGTGTAAAGATTCAGACATACTTAATTTTTTTTTTTAATATATTTATTTACAAACATAAATGTTTCAGGTTGCGTCCATTGGGTGCAGGCCATAGGTTGGTGTAATAACATTGCATGGAATGTGGGACCTCTCACGGGCCGGCAGTACTCCTTGGCTTTGGAACGTTATGAGTGGAATAAACTAGAAACCTTCAAGTCCATAGTTCCCATGGTTCATCTGTCTTGGAACTTGGCCAGAAATATCAAAGTTTCTGACAAACATATGTTTAATCAAATCAAGTAAGTTATTGCATATTATTTCAATTGATTAGAATGCACCAAAAATATTTGATTTTAGTAAATCGTAATTATTTGATGATTCAAACGTAAATCCTTCAGCAATGTGAAAATTTGCCAGAAACTCTTTTAATATGTCTACGTAGATCATAAGACTCGATTATTTTTTGAAAAATAAAGAAGGCATATTTTGCTATAACACGCCTAAATTATAAATTATGGAAAATAGATTTTTAAACCATATATATATTTTTAATTTTTGTTTTTGAATACCTGTATTTCAAAATATCTCATCTTTTGCTTTATGTAACACGATGTTATAGCTCTGTTTGAAGAGGGATTTTTAGCACAGTCTTTTAAGAGTTAAAATTTAGAGATATTATAATGTTGATATGATTGTATTCCAGGACTTGCATGATGCAAACTTTGAGGCAATCCGCTTGTACGTTGGAGTTAGTACGATCCCGCGGAGTAGAAGTACGCTTCCACGGCAGAGCTAAGAACGAAGCGTCCCATTACTGCGGGCAGTGCGAGCAGGAGGTGTGGAACGTGCTCCTCATCCGGGAGCAAGAGAAGAGGCACGTGGTACACTGCTTGCTGTGTGCGCGGCGCCACACGCCCTCGCTAGCCGGGTTCGTGTGCCTGGAGGAGTACCACATGGAGGAACTGCTGCAAGTGTACGACGCCTTTACGCTGCACGCCAGCCCCACGCTCCACCACCCCTAACCATCGCCTGACCTTCCCTAACCCGACCGGCTCTGGCCGTACTCTCGGGACTTCTCCCTCACTAACCTGACGCAGCCGTTCCACTTCTTGCACCTGGATTAGAGCCTCGGGTTACGGTCAACTTGCGAGAGAATTTGTGTATAAAGCAATAAAAACATTTATCTTTACTTTTCCTTTTCTTAGCTGTAAGCAAGCTGCGAATTAATTAGTGTCATTGATATTCGAGACACGTTATCGCTACAAATATATTTATAATTTATATGTGTTTATAATATTTCTGTTAAATATGTTAGATAAATTTATAGTTAAAGATTGATAAGGAAAATTTAAGGTTTTGCTGTATGTATATATAGGTAAATATTGTCAGAGCCATCATTATTTGCTTAGGATTTATTATATGTACGAAATATTTAATTTTATCCATGTAAATAACCTAAGGCTTCCTCAGTGCTGGAAATGTTTCCCAATTTAAATAATTAATCGAAGTAATGATTTGACGAATGGTCTTTTTGCATGTTTATTTTAACATAAATACATTGCCATTGATCTCATAATTGAATAGTTTATTTTGAAACAAAGATTTTACTATGTAAGTTTAAATAGGGCTAGCGGGTCAAAGTGAAAAGTTTATTTATTTTAGTCAATTTCCTGATGTATTAATTTATTGAAATATTAGGTATTTTGTTTATAGTGTCTCTAAATTAAAAGCTAAATATGTAATATGATTTGTACGCCTTATCCCTCTAGAACGAGTAGAACGATACACAATTCCCATGCATGCTTTGTTAGATGTTGTATGTGCTAGTGATTATAAACTGACAAACTGTCGAAAAAATGTGTTCACTGAACAAATTGCCTCATTATAAATTAAAAATATATTTAAGAATTTTAAAACCACTTTCGACATTTTAATGGTCGTTCTTTCGTAAATTCGATTAGAATATTTCACGTTAGGTTATTAAATCAAATTCTTTTGAGACTGACGAAGACGTAATTAAAATAAATGACTTAAGGCGATGTAAATGTTATTAGTGTACCAGTTTATCACTGCCATTTGTGTGAATTGTGGTTCCCTCCAGATTATGATACTAACTTTTATAGCGCTAACACGAGTACTTGTAATACATGCATACTTATATGTAAATCTGCAATATTTTTACATTGTAACAGAACATTTTTTAATCAATTAAACAGCATGAAATGTGAAACTGATAATGGACAGTTTTATAACTTTATTATGGAGTAGTATATGTCAAAAATTAATGCGATTGGGGGCTCATTATTTATCAGCTAATTTGATGAAAATGTTTATAAAATCATCTATACATACCTACATATTATAATCGAGCTGCCACACCTTTGATTAAAAATTTACATGGTTTAAACAGATCGTAGTAAGTATTCATAAAATGTTATGTTAAAAATAGTTTTGTCATTGGAATTCGTTTTTTTCTGAAACATTAATAACAAATATTTTACCATTCATACTTAGTTCCGAACAGTTGATGGGAATTAAAGAAGATCTCTAAGTAATGTAAAAATATTAGTTAGGAATGAATATTCTGAAGGAACCAGTTCGTATAGCTAGTTACTGTGTATGTAGGTTGTTGTTTGAGTTGACAATGTTTCATACACTTGCAGAGTGGGTTGCTATTTGTGTAAGTTTTGTTAAATATAATATTGTACGTTGGGTTTTCCAAAATTTCAAGTTAAACTTGATTTGGGTGTGATTCTACCTCATTGCGTGTTTAATGTGTTTGGACTTATTGATGTAATGTGTCGGGACTGGCCGACGGGCGGGAAAATGAAGTAAAATAATTGCATACAAAGTAGCGACTCACTTAAAAGTCAAAATCTATCGTAGATCGGTGTAACATTTGTTGGATATGAGTACAAATTAATGTTTAAATCGGAGTAAGTACAATGTATGTATATGGTAGAGATAGATGATGGCCCAATGTTTAAATCCACAAACTCTGCTCTCCTAACCATATTACCACAGAATGTGCAATCACCTAAATATATATTACATTATCATATTTATGGATACACATTAATTTTTAATACTGTAAATATAATAATACTTATTTGTAGAAATCTTATGCATGTTACAGTTCTACTACAGAATTATTCATTTACGATATTTTTCTGGAAAAATATTACCACCGTCTTGCGTATATAAGAAAAGCCATTAAGAAATATGTTTTTTTTTTAAATGGCAACTACGGATGACTTTTTTTCGTTAAATGAAAAGGTACCGTTGACATTTTATTGGATAAAAAAATTATGTTTTTTATAAAGAAATATTTTTTAGATCCAGAAGAAGTCACTGCATAAACGTAATAATCAATCAAATATATTTAATACCTATCATTTTAAATTCCCTCGAACCACTTGCACACTACGTTTGCATTGTTCGTATTTTATATAATAGAAAACTGTATTTTGTCACACTTTTGGTTTGTCTCTGTCACAATTACTAATACTTTTACACATAAGTTTGTATCCCCCTGCGATGATGGTAAATGATCATTTTTGGAATGCATATTTTATGCACTATCAGATATAGTTATTTTTAGCTGGCATATTTATAGTGAATGGTGATTTATGGGTGTGAAGTATAAACTTTAAAAAAATAATGTTTACAAGTGTAATACGTAATACTAATATCTGACAAGGAGTTTCGGTAAATTCTTTCACTAATTCCATTAGTTTTCTTAATTTATTGCATTCAACGGGGGTGGCCTTATTCTGAAGCCTTAACAAACTTACCTAATATGAAAGTTATCAAACTAGTTTACGTCATTATTATTCATAAAAAAAAAAACAGTTTTAATACTTGACAAAAGCACCACCTGAAATGTAATATATTATAATAGAGACGTACTGATAAGAAATATAAAATGTATTATTTTTCTCGAGGATTCTAATAGAAAAAATATTAGTTTTGGCATTCCAAGGGTTTTACGGATTACAGTTTTTTATTAGCGAAGTGTATAATCACTGCTTATAACAGAATATAATGTATTTTTAGCTGCGGATATTTACAGTTTTATATTTTTATGAATATACATACATCATATAAGCCATATACATATTTAATTGTAATGTGAATTTCAAAACTTCAATAATGATTGTATATTTCAGTAAATAGTTTATTTGTATATACGGGATACTTAAGTATAAAATATTATTTCTCTTTTAAAATATACCAAATATCTTCAGATTAATTGAAATTGCCTTTAATTGTGGTACAATTAGTACCGAGAACGGACATGTTACAATTTTCATGTAAAGAGAGCAACTCGAAAAGGAGAAAATATTCCATACATGCTTGTCCCATATTCCAGAACTGGAGTCCGTTGCGCTAAACGTGGTGTAATATTTTCTTTTCTTCAGTTTAAGCCGAGAGTTCAATTAACTGTTGTGAGAGCCTGAGTGTGAAAACCTTTATATTTGTATAAATAAAATCACTGCCACTTGAAATCTGTATTTTTATTTATTCTATTTATCTCAACTCTGTATATTACTTATCTAGTATAATTGTTTTGGACATAGAGCGGATAATTATTATGGTAAGTACCAGATATTTGAGTTAGATAGGAATACGCACTAAAATACTAAACTGAACTAATAACTAAAATACTTGTCTATCTGCAGACTAAAATAAATAATAAAATAAATTTTGTATAGCACCATCAACAAAAAAGCACCTTTAATAAATAAAATATGTTCTCATTTCAGACGCCTTCAGTTTTTTTTTCTGAATGAATTTCAGCTCAAAGCTAGCCAAAACAATATATAGTTTTAAAACTATAAAAGGTTATTAATGCTTTTTTGTAGATATTTCTTGATTCTCAATTTTCAATAATAAAATATCAAACTTCTTGGTTAAGTTTTACTATTTTATTTAGTCTTGAAGATGCCTATCTACGCGAAAGTGCTCGTTGGTCGCAAAATATTTACATTATTTATTAGGTAGCTAAAACAGGTATAAAATATGTCTGCGGTGGAGGAAAATATCAAAGAATGTGAAAAACTTGAACGGATGATTCGCATTTTCAGATTTTATTGTGACACAAAGTCAAGGCAATGATTGGTTTTGCTAATTTTATGTTGTTGGTCTCGTGGTGTAATGGTCAGCGCGTTTGCCTACCATGCAAGAGGTCTCGGGTTCGATTACCAACATGGTTGATTTGATATATTTATTAAAAAGGGTGTTTTCACACTAGAATATTTCATAGTCCCTGGACTGGTACCTGAAGTGTAAGACTTATCATATTACCTTCATGTAACAAAAAATGATTAAGAAACGATTGGTTTACCAATGCAGTGCCCTATGCACCATTAGGTGCGAAAAGGGAATGATGATGATGATGCATTTTATGTTTGCAATCTTTCCAAGCTGCTCTTTGGTAGCTAAAAACATTCGGGATCGACCTTTTTATAAAAATGTAATAGTTTAGAAACGTTTCTTATTTTTCTTCAAAATATACCTTGGGCGCAAAGGGGTAAGCGAGGACATACTTGATGTGTGATCTATGAAAGGATTTTCATACATTATATTATATCTTTAATCTAAGTTCTTCAACACTTGAATTTTAAATTTCATGCCAAATATGGCAGAACCAATAGATAATAATCATTATATTACTTATATTTGGTTATGTTAATAGGTGATTATTAATCTCCCAATTTCCAGTTATAAGTTATGGCTTACACTCAACAAAAATATGATTCATTTACACAATCAGAAAATAAAAAAAAACACGTAAAAGACAATGGGATTTTGTAATAAAGCACTTTAAATAAAATATCGGTGTTTTTGTAATAAAGCACTTTAAATAAAAGAGTTCACCAAAATACTGCTCTGACAAAATTCATTAGATTTGTGAATTTCGGTACAACAGTATAGGTGCGGGGACTAATGCATTAAAGGTTAAATTAACTGGCTTTTGATTAACTTTCGGAAATATGTTGAGATATTCACGGTTGTCATAAATAAGTGTTAATATTTTATTAGAAAATACAAAATAAAGACATACATTCAAGTTTTTATTTTCATTTGGCTATTTGGACGAACAATTAATATGAAACCTTAGAATGCGTTAAAAAAAATCCGTTAAGAAAATATTCAATGCAATAAAAATATTCACTGCCATCTATTAAATTCTTCGTAAAGCAAATTTAGCCCATTTTTGTAACTAAAACTTTTTTTATTCATTTCCTTAGTAAACTCATTTTAGGCCAACCCGTGGGATAGCCCACTTTTGCTTTCACTGCCCCAAATATTACCTGTTTTTGTGCAATTTTAGGTTTCTTGATAATGTTATTCCAAGTGTCCATTTGTAAATAAGGGTCAGATATTAGAAATATTTCACTTCACATCATTCCGACAGAAGCAATATTACTGATGATTGAACTGTTAATTCTATGTAGAAGTAGCATATTAAGGTAAATGTCTAAGGTATACATCGATTAAAATCTCAAATTGAAATTTTTAAAATCCAATGATAAAAAATGCAAGAACTTATGTAAAAACACACTAAAATGTCTTTCTAGTCATGTTCTGTGTGCCTATTACAGGCATTTTATTAATAAAAAAAAAAAAACATAATTCCAGATAAAATAGAGTTAATAATACTCTAAATGCGTTACAACCAGTTCGAAGTAATTACATTTTCGGGAATATTTTTAAACGCTAGTCACCTGTCTTCATAGAAATTCTTCTTAATCCCATTTTTATCACTTACTTAATGTTTTTTTAATCGATAGGTACTAGTATTTTCCCACAGAGGCCTCATTTTTAGATATTCCCTCTTGATATTTTTTTTATTTTTTCATTTAAATTTCTGTACATAATGTTATTTGTACATTGGCGGGCTTATTGCCAATTTCTTCCAATCAACCAATAAAAAAAAAGTTTTATTTTTATAATTCAAGTTACAGAACATATTTAATAGAGAAAAAAAAGATTAAAAAGCTAAAAATATATAAAAATAGAAATAAACATATTTGTTTATAAATTACCTTAATTCCTGTTTAAAAATTACGATATTCCAGTAGAAAAAAACTGAAGGGAACCTCAAGGTGTAATTAAAAATTCATGATTTGGAATTCACGCATAATTTGAATTAATTGAGGTCTTTGACTAAACAAGCGCTCAAGTAGTTATCCAATTGTCACATTTGTACAGTATTAGTCTAAAAAAATATGCACACCTGATTCATTTTGTACAAAATGCTTAAATACTAAAATATGACACATACATAAAACATTATGGAATAGACTAGAATGTTGAAGCTTTAAATGATTACAATGAATATTTTACATACAACATTGTTTTGGTTTCGTGATGATTACTGTTGGAGAAATATTGTTAGTAGTTGGTAGTCATTAAAATAAGAATTAAATAAAAATAAAACAAATATCTTTTTAAAACACTCTTTCTGAGGTCTGATCTAATCATTAAATTTTGTAGTGATTTTATCAAAAATATAGGTATATTACTTATTCATAAAAATATATATATATATATATATGTAAAAAAAAAGAAATTGGAATGAATAACATTGGTCAAGTTAAAACTAAAATTTGGCATTTTGTTCAAACTCTGTGAATGAAAACCCTGTTTTTTCTCAGAAATAAAAAAGGTAAATAAACTGAAATATTAATTTAAGTTATTAATTACTATATTTACCATTATCAGTTTGACTATTTTCAGTCACATTACAATAAATCTTTTAACATACCTACACACTAAGTACTTAGAAATTGTACTATAAATTGGTTTGCATAATTGCCAGTAAAAAAATTAACTCTCATAATGATAAATCAAATGTGATACCTACTTTAAAAGGAAGACGAATCTTAATAGTTCCTAATTTTCCTAACATTTCCTAATAAAAAAGATAACGGTCAAGATTAATATTTAAAGGAAGGAATACATATAAATAACTAAAATAAACATTATTTTCATTAATTTGGTAGTCATAAATGATATTTTAAATATTTAAAATTAATCACCCTTTTAATCACAATCATATAATTTATAAAATATTAGATATTATAATATTTGTAATTTGAATTGAATATCTTTTTGTGCTTTTCAAATTATGGTTTTTGGTTTAGTGATCCGATAAGCCATTACTAATATGAAAATGGTACAGATGAATGTTAAAGTAAAGGTTAATTTTTATAACTATTATGTAATATCACAAACAAGACCACAATATAAATTTAACTTAACACCAAACTACAAATTCCCAGAGCCCTAGTAAATGTCCATCGAAAAGCTGTCCCATGGAATGTCGATTCTTTTACCTCTACATCAAATAATTTTAAAAAGAAATTCACGATATTCCGAGCAATATAAATATAAATTACAATAAAATAGAATAACATTTACAAGTATGCTAATACATAGGACAACATCAAATTATGAAGAAAAACTAGAATCTTTGGAGGGCACTTATTGAAAATATTTATTCTATGCGTCTTCAATTAATTACGACAAAGATATAAAAAAATTAAAATTGATGAAATTACATTAATTGATTGGGAATTACAAATAATGACTGGGAGTTACACATATTAATTATTAAGAATTACAATCATTGGAAGTTACATTTATCAGGAGTTACACATATTAAAAGTTACATTCATTGAATGTAGTATTGATTGAGGGTTAAATTTATTAAAAAGTTCAATTGCTTCATAAATAACTTCTGCTGGAAAAATGGGGTAGTGGGATTTGAACCTAGGACCTTTGATCTGCGAGTCCACAACACTACCATGAGACCACACCTTGATTGAAAGAACCATTCATTTCATTTTTCTTGAATTCATCTTGCTAATATCCTGTGGTCATGTCCCTTTCCCCCTCTCTATGAATATTGAATGAAGCTTCTCGCTACTATCCGTGGCCCTTTTATAGGTTCGTGTCTGACATACAGATTGGGTGGCTTCCAAAAAGGCTTTTAAAATGTTTTGTAATCATTTTGCCAAATGGATCATGTCCAATCAATGTAATTCCAATCAGTGAAGAATTCACTTCTTTCTTTTCCTCAATTCAATGATGTACATATTATGAACAACTAGATTACCTTCTTTCAGCACAAAGATGCCGAGGCTACCAGATTACAGAGAGCTCCTTCGGGTAGCTTTTCTCGTTTGGCAATGAGCAATTTTTCCATGTATTTGGGCACCGCCAAGGAGACTTAAGTCCTCAGATGCGGAGTGCGGTATGTGACGGTCAGCTGCTCATACCTCGAAGGCTTTGAACTTTTCAAATTACTGACCCTTGGGCTTGGGCTTTAGCTGTGGTGGTTCTGGAGTATATTGTAGTGATGACCGGAGCGGTGACTCTATCCACATGTTTACGCCGGTCATGAGATATCCAAGCCCATAAAGCAAAGATACAAATAATACTGTTGTTTCCATTATAACATAGTGAGATATTGATGTCCCGATTTCTAGCCAACTACCTGTATTTTTCACCAGGTGCAAGAAATAAAGACCCATGAAATCGGAAAATATCAAAACTATCAGGAATAGCTGTCCAGTAGGCGCCTGAAACGATAAAGAATGTTTTATTATTTTAGATAATTCTTGATGAAATTCCTATGTAATTGGGTAATAATAACCACTGAATTATTAATACACATAGACACACCTTATAGAGTAAAATATTTTTAAAAAGTAGTGGCATGAAAACGTGCCCATAGTTACCGAGTTTGTTAATTTATACCAGCGTTGCATTCCATGAGAATGCATATACTATAAAAACTTGGAGGATACCCATTTTCGGTATATAAAAAAAATGTATTTAAATGCTTCGAAATAACATTAGTTTTTTATAGATCCCAATCAGATTTTTTCGTTAAATTCCTTTTATTTCTTTAACCCATTTCTTTATTTTTACTGGATGTTGGGGAATGTTAAAATAAATGAACTCACATTTATTTTATTTTTAAAATCGTATTTCTACCAGTGCCCCCCTGTTAGAAAGAAGAGCTTTGGTTTTAAACTGCTAGGCATAGTTAGTAAATAGTACCTTAATAAAAATGCTTAAACATCCCGATTGAAAGTATACATATTATTTTTTTACCTTTACAACCTGGTTGACGGCGCAGAATGTACAAGCCACATAGAGGAATGGAATCAGAGTTTTGCATATTATGAGAGACCCCATAACGAATGGAGAAAACTGCGAGATAAAACATCGAACCCATTGGGGATCAAACGAGTTAATGGACGCTATGTTTCCTGTCCCGAAGAAAGACAATATTATGTACAACATCTGCGCATACATTAAGGAAGATATACAAAATTCCGAAGATTACATTAACTATAAATTGAATATACCACAAAAAAACTTACTACAATAATCTATTTAACTCAATAAAACGATGGCAGCTATAACTATTGTATGCTTAAAACATAACTTTTCGGGAGAGATATTTAAAGACGTGAAAATTTACGCTCGTTATAATTTAAAAGAATTCAATTTGAGTTTGGAATTAGTACACTTTATGTCAACCATATAAGATTATAAAGTTGTCTATAATAAGCACTTTTTTTATAAAACATTTTTGAGAAAGGAATATGGAGGTCTAGGCATTTATAGGATTTATGACTTGTCAAAGTATACACTGTAAAATTCCCCATTCTGCCTATGTTTGAACATCCATATTTCCCCAACTCTTCCACCAGTTGACTTTTGTGAAGTGATTTGAAATATTGTCGATTAAACTAATTGGTATGAGAAGTATAAAAATTAAATACGTATTTTCAGATATTGCTAAGTAAGTGAAATGATTCGCCCAAGTGAATCTCACTTACATCAATAAATGTTCAAATAAGGTTTCAACTTTAACATCACATAAGTTATAGGAGAGTTAAGGAAATATGGATGTTCAAACATAGGCAGAGTGGTGAATGTTGCGGTGTTAAACTTAACTCTTAAACCAGCCAACAGCGCCTGATCCAATGGGCGGTAGCACCCCGTCAGTTGATGAAAACGGACGGGAATTAGGAGTTTGTAAATTAATAGAGCATATTTTCCCCCCTTGTAAACAAGCGTCTGGTGCTTTATGCCAACTGAACCTGATGGTAGGTCCAGCTCTGTCAGCCATAAGCCTTGCAAAAGCCTAGACTTCCATATTCCTTCCTCAAAAATGTTTTACTTATGTTGAAAAAATTTCAACCTAGGGAGTGAAAGAGATTTATAAAAATTCAGAAATAATCATAGTCAAACATTTTTAATAAGCTGGCCTGAGAAGTTGACGTTTTGAACATACAACAGTTTACTTAGCCGCTTTCGATAGTCCGGAACTACTGAAATCAGTTTGCACTAAGACAAAGTTGAAAGGTGAGGTGAAAATACGTCTAGATTGTTGTATTTCCAAATGCAACAAACACTTAAAAAATATGCTGAAAATTAGATCTATAAGTTGACGATATTTTTTTTATAAAAGGATACAAATATAAACGATCGCCGGAAATCCTCTGCATTAAGACCTCTTTCAATGGATGACTTGTTTGTTATTAAGTTATTTAGGTATTCAAAGGTATGCAGAGAAATCTAAAACAAAAAACACAAATATAGTGAACATGTACACACAACTATCTTTTAAAAAACACGCACTATCCTGGATTCAAACGAACTCTTTTTTTTCTATGATATATTTTGCTGTTCTTTAATAATAAGGAATATTTGCATGTTTTTTTTTAAAACATTTATATTTCCTTTTTTAATTACTGTAAAATAAAAAAGTACCTTATAATCTTTTATAGAATATTTTCTTTTCTCTTTCTTATATTACACAAAAATGTTATACCTGTCTATTTATTATAGGAGCAAAATTCATAAGCATTTCTTGTATACCCACGAACAGGCCATGCCTTTGTGGGATTTTTTGTTTACTATTTTTACTGTTTATATGTATTTCATTGCTATGTAATTATCCTTTATTTTTTGTATACTCTGTTTTACCTCTTATGTATATTGTAAAAATAAAAAAAAACCACTTCGAAATTGAACGTAGTTATGCAGAAAGCAGCCAGCCATAGAAAAGTCAAACTGAGATAATAGCACTTTTACGAAAAGAGTGAATAATCAAATCTACACAACAGTTGGAATATTTTTGACTTTGACAAATGATAAAAAATGAATACATTAGTTTTTATTTTATATTACAAACAAGAATCTAATTATGTATATATTTGACCAGTTTAAATGATTACCGTTAGTGTTGCGGGTGTTTTTTGCAAATTGAGAAATGCCATTTTTGTGAACGACACTATTTTCAGAAGGTGATTTTTTATAATAGTTTCTAACAACATATGTAATATGTTAATATAAACAGCTCCCCAGGGAGTTGAATCCAGTCCTTGTCTACGAAAATTTGGACAGATTCAAAATATTGTTGATAAATTACCTGGTCCATGAAGAAGTATAGAAATTGAAAAAATAACATTTTCAGGCGTTGCCTAGTATGTAGGTGAAATAATTCAATTAGATGAATCTTACCTGCATAAATAAAGGTTTCAGCTCTTTAACTTCACAAACATCAACAGATGAAAGAATTGAAGGAATATAGATGTTCAAATATAGGCAGAATGGTGAATGTTACACAGTGTGTAAAGTGGCCACTTAAACCAGCCATTGACAGGTCATAAGCCCTGTAGATGCCTAGACTTATATATTACCTTTTCTTGAATGTTCTTCATCTCTGTTGTAATATGTTAATAGTTTCTATCTACTTAACAAAACAAGGCACTAATAATTTGGTGATGTCCGCGTAAAAGTCATTGTGGTTTCGCTTTTTAGTGATTTATATTTAAAAAAATTACAGTGGTACAAAACTAACCTTTGCCGTCATTGGATTATTCAGATAATATTCAATAGATAGCCAACAGAATAAATTGAATCCAAATACCAGCAGGAATAATGTCTCGTGGCTTACAGAAAGGAGTAGGAAAAACACACCCAAGTTGGAGAATATAGAAAACAGTCGAGAATACATTCCCTGTGATGTAAAGAATGGTGACAGGAGACTGGACACTATAACAAAGAAAACAAAAGAACAATATTATTACCCCAAGGGCGTTTTACAACACTGATTGTATTTTATTTTTTTACTTCTCATGGGAGCACTGTGGAGGACCGAACGCACCCCAACAAATACCATCAGCTTGCCAACATTGAAGCGCTCTCCTGATGGAAACGCTGGTGGGAACTATATGCTAACTTCACACAAGAGAAATCTCCATCAAAGAACAGCTCCTCGCATTCTTCACGCATCAATAATAATAATAATTATGGATAACTTATATAGCGCCATTTTTGTAATATAATACCTCAAGGGCGCTTTACAAAGTGATTCACGGGGCCACGAGTCGACACGGGGCTCCTGTCCTACGTTAGTAGCATAACTTTACACACTTTCTATATTAGTGATGCTGATAATGTTTGTTGAAGAATCAATTTGATTTTGAATTGAGGACTTAGCTGAATTTCATGTTTCGTCACAGAGTTGCCGACGCAAACAACTCCGCCTGCAACACGCAGCTCCACGCGTCGTCCACAGACACGACGCCACCTACGCGATAACCGCGAACCCTCGCTGTAGCTAGATGCTGCCGCCTTAGCTACCCACGCTACACCTTGCAGCTGGAAGCTGCTGCCTCCAGATCGTTTTGGGTAATATTAAGTTTAGTTATAAGTCCGTTATATAAGAATTAATTTAAGATATAGATTTAATATTTGTTTAATTATAAGGATTGTTATCCTTGATTTGATAAAAACTATAAAACCTACATGGGAATTAGATCAAGCACTCTTTCATTATTATATACCCCTTCCTCTCAACATAATGTTACAAGGCAATCTAATTAATTTTAACTAAATTCTTTTAATAATTAAGATTAACTTTAGAATTAAATAAAACCACAGGAAATCCTATATTTCTACTGTGTTAATTTAAATAAAATTGAAAAAAATAGTAAATTGTTGACATAAAAGCACAAACATACTTGCCAAGATCCAGGATAAAACCTGATTTGTAGAAGACAGCCCTTCCATGGACTCAAATTCAGAATTTACGGAATCTTTAATTTGCATAGCCAGAAGCATCGTTAGAGGAGAGAGAACCATCATGATATTTTCCACTTTAGTTTCTTTTCCATTCTGTACCATTTTTAAGGAATGAAAATAAAGAAATGCGCAGGAAACTAATACCCACAGCAATCCAGAAAAAAAACTGTAAAAATATAATAAACAATTTGATTATGCATTTCAGTTTTATAGTTTTTTTATCAGTTTTATCAATACATACATAGGTGTATTCGTGTTGCTGACAATAACATCTGAATCTCATTATTAGCAAACTTTACTTAAATTTTGTTAGATTAAAAATTCAGGTTACATTACTTGAGACAAGAATTTTAATTTTCACGCCACTAACTATAAATTAGTGGCAAAAAAATCAAATATATATTATTATTTGTTTTTATTAATCGATCTGAGTCATGACCAAACTTGGAAATATATTTATCTGTTTTTTTTTTTTTTTCAAAAGTAAAAAGAAATATTTGCGTTCGTATGATATACCCAAATATTTAATTTTGAGGGCCATTTTCAACGAGTTGTAAATAACTCACTACTAGAAAATGGAATCAAGTTGGGGTAGAGTGGGATTCGAACCACAGACCTTTGGTCCGTGAGTCCGAGACACTTACCACAGGACCACAACCGTTTAATGTTTTAATGTTCTGATTTTATGTTCTTGGAAATCTAGATTATTTTTTACAAATTCAAACATACACTTACACAAGCTTCGAGTAAGAATGGCCCACGACTGGTGTAAATGAAAATCCAGTCAAAATAATATTACTATTGATCCAGACAATGAGTAATAATATTGGAATTTTTTTCCTATAAGAAGGCAAAAGCGGAAATATTGACAAACCGACAAGGCCGATACTCAATACCCAACGATAAAAAAATGTGTAAATCTGAAACAGAAAAACTAAATATTAGTTCTGGTCCCCCCGCTAACAACTATTTTATCTTAAAATATTCTCGAATCAGTAGAACAAAAAGAAGTATTACAATAATAATAAAAATTATTATATTTATTTTTACCGGGTTTTGTTGTGACCGACATCATCAGACTGGTAGGAGACTAAAAAATCTTATGTAGTATACAATTGAAAGCAGGGAAAAGCAGCAATATCTTAGGTAGCTTTCTAAAGATGTAAGTTAGAACATTTAATAAATCTGCTTATAAAACAATACAAAAAAAACTCACCAGTATTAACAAGCCAACCACATAAACAGTAATTGTAAGGAAGAGTTTAAGGAATTTGGTTAAACTAGAATTTTCACCTTTGAAAGTGAAAAAATCTATCCATACTCTGTACGATAGTAAGACCTTCCACCAAATCAGAACTGGCAGACTACAGTAAATATTATACTGGATCGGGAGGTTTTGAACTGTAATTAAATTTAAATGCAAATGTAAATTACTTCACGATAGCAGAAATTTTATTTATTTAAACATATTTAAATTTAATAAATAAAACACTTTGTTATGAAACCACTTGTATTTTTTGAAGTAACTACTTAAAACTACATCTGTAGATGGAATGATTTGTGCTTTCCAAAAAGAGAGACCAGACCAAAGTGTTTAATTTAATTATGTTATTCCACGATGTTAATACCGATTCAATAAATAATATATATATATATATATATATATTTTATTGTTTTAGTGATTCAACTGAAAATTAATTTATATTTTTTTAATCTGGACAGATTTGACATTTCAAAATTAATAATAGAATCATAAACTTATGTGTAGATGTTATGTTATGAGTTACAAATAAAATATGATTTGATAATGTATTCCACGCTGAGAAATTCTGTGCCGAGAAATACATTTTACAGGTTTTTAAAAATGAGTTCATGAGCAGTTCCACTAAGAAATATCAGTAGAGAAACTCAATCCTTGAATGTTTATTTTTTTCAAAGAATGTAGGCTTTAAACCTTAATTGAAATATAAATAATTTGCTGCTCGGTAATTTTTAATGCATAGGTAAAATATATAAAAAGTGGTAGAGAGGAGTTGAATACTTACCATTTATTATTATAATCACAGCGGATAAAAAAATCCTGAAAAATATATTGATAGGATGGAGGTCGAAAAATCTTTCTAAGTAACTTCTACTGACTGATGGCATTTCTAATCTCTTATTATTTCCGTTTCGTTGAAAAATAACTGTGAACAGCCAACAAATCCAGCCGAGAAAGGAAAGTGTCATACAGTTCAAGAGTAATGTTTGATAGTAATTTTGATAATAGGTTAAGCCCAACAAACTGAGTGCAATGGTTTCTTTACTCATTTTTACCTGAAAAGTAAAAAAAAGTATAGTTTATTATGCTGTCCATCTTAACCAGTGGTGACCTTACATATTTGTTACTTATTTATGTAGCAAGCAAACAAAGTGATTGATTTTGGTCTTAAATTCACAAAATGTAAAGTCATCAAACAGAATTGCCAAAAATGTGTCAATCGCAAAAAGCAGTTTTGATGATGATGATTTTGTAGGGACATTCAGTATAGGTACATGAAATATTTAAACAATTTTGTTAAGATAGTTTGGTTTATTTGTACATCTTGACAGAGGAAGAGTCAAGTTCTAAAAACAGTCGACAAGATAATTTAAATAAGTGATGCAAAATGTTTTTCATGGAAAATCGCAAAGATTGTGCTCCAAACATTTATTTTATTTTAACTCTTTAGACCTGTGAATATAAATGATTTTTTTTACACTGTACGTAGGGACTAAAGAAATTATTTGAATTTTTAAAAATTCTTTCACAGTTGAGAAAATATTAGATTTTTTTTTTTTATTAAAAAAATAAATATTTTCGTTCTTATGATTTACCAATATTTAATTTTGAGGGCCATTTTAAACGAGTTGAAAATAACTCACTATTAGAAATGGGAATCAAGTTGGGGTAGAGTGGGATTAATTTTTAATAAGCAATGGTTCTTAAACTGATAATAAATAGACAAAGTTAATGAAACACATGTTAATATATTACAATATATGTAAATTCAATCAAATTGTTTTAATTTTAGTGAAATATATTTAAAATGTGGCTTAAATATCATTTGCAAGGGTGACAGAAATTCACTCCAAACCAAATGGACCAGCCAGAAGTCAACTGTCAAACTGAAAAAAAAAACTTTTCTGAATAATGTCGACTAATATATGCAGAAAAAATAGAGACTTCTTTAGGGACACCAGTAATTAAAAAACAAACTCGTCGCTTTTTTATTTCGGTAGGTACAGGAGAACACAAATCTTAATTTTTGAGTATATTTGAATTAACACCCAGGCTGAAAGGGTCCAAAAGTAAGTAGTATTACAGTGTTGATAAGTTGAGAAATATTTTTCATACCACTTGTTCATAATCTTGAGCCTCAAGAAGACTGTCAAGATGTTCAATGGTCTCATCTACTATTGTCTTTGACAAGAGGGTAAAGGGAGTATATATTTTCATGATGACCTCATTTTCAACAATTTCACGTTTTCGGTCGTATTGTGCGAGCATTTGTCTGGCATTGCTGTGAAGGCTTTTGGCTTTTAATTCAGTATTAGAACCAAAATACTCTTCTTGAAGCACGCCCTAAAAGAAAGAAAAAAATGTACATATTTAGTTATTTATGTAATTTAAGAATTGAGCAGCAATCCTTGGGAAAATGTTGTAAATTCGAGAACAGAGGTCAGAGGATAGATTCAAACTTGGTAACAAATAAGTCGTAATTTTTATTTTTTTAAGTAATTGAATTTACAAAGATAATTTTACACATATCTTTAATTTTTTTTACATAAACATATATTGCATTCAACATATAATAAATATGAAAAAATGTAACTAAATAAATGCAAAACGATAATAATAGGATAGACACATGAATAATCAAAAATGTAAATAAACAAATAATTTTTTTAAACATACAATGAAGTCTAAGAATTAAATTGTGAGTATAAAAATGGAAGAACTAGTAAGTCCAGAACCAAATATATCAAATACTTACAAAGGTGTTTTTACACTAAAATATTTCATAGTCCATGCGCTGGCACCTGATGCGTCTGACCCTCATGTAACAAAAAATTATCAAGATACGCTGCAATTGGTGTACCAATGCAGTGACCTATAAACCATTAGGTGCAGAAAGGAAATGATGATGACGATGTACTGCCACTAGAGCGCGTATGTTGAATACAACAGGGGATATATAGAATGGTGGGCAGTATCCTCCCGTTTGCGGCCAGAGCATTCGGAAGTTACAAATAAATATTGGGATAAAATGAAATTTTTGGAGTCTATAAATAACAATGTACACATTGTACAGCACTGAATATTATTAATTACTGTTTGTATGTAAGTGATTCATTATGTTTTGAGGTAAATCTTTCATCAAAAATATTTGGGTCTGAAGTCTAGCTGCCCCTGAGAGCGGATACATCAAATGATCCCTAGCAACGGACAGTTTTATTATTCACAATTAATTTATCTTGTAACGTTTCATTTTTTACATGCGAGTATGAAAAGTTTTATTTAAAATTGGGATTACAAATTTTTTACCATTGAATTGACTGGTACAGGAATACCAATAAGCGCAGCCATGAGGGGACATATATCTACTTGGTTAACATCAATCCTGTTGCCCAAATCCTGTTGACTATTGGTAGGTGTGGCTATGCCAGCTCCCCAGGCAATCAATGGTGTTTGAGTCTCGTGGTCATCCCCAGCTCCGTGGGATCCTTTTAAAAATACAAACAGTATATATCACGGTGCTTATAAATTTTACCAGTAAAATATATTTTTCAAATTACAAAGATTACGGACTGGCTGATTTATGTTTTACTTAATTCTCACATTTGCAAATAGCATCACAAGAAACTTTCAAATGTTAAGTCCTAATTTTGGAAGTATTAACTGTATGTTTCATAATACATAATTTGGAATGCATCTAAGGGAAAGTTAATTTGATATGCAATAATGTTGATTTCTTTAATTCAAATGTTTGTTTGGCAAAATATTTTTGATTTAATTGTAATTCTTATTATACTGTTTTTTCTTAGATTTATATATTAATTTATTATGTTTTATAAAGGAATTTTATGTGTTTATAACAGAAAAATAAAAATATAATAATATATTGAAAGAATATAAACAAACTAAAAATTTCACACAAAAGAATATACTACATTCTTAAAACTAAATTTTAATGTTTTTTTTATCAGGTTTAAGATACATTTCTACAAATGATTTTGTATGTTTTTCTTACAGCTTGCTTAAATTCCTACTAAAATGTACTAAAAAATCGAGGTCTATTATTTTACCCCTAGTCAGATATAGAATCACCACCGGTTAATATTGGAGTTAAATCCAACAATAATATTTATGTTAAACTTTTTTTTATTTCAATTTACTTTACTTGTGACAATTTATTTTTAACCAAGATAAAATAAAACCATATCTTTTATAAATTAACAAAATTATAAACCTCGATTAACCGGCATAAAAATATAATAAATTAATTAAAAATATGGGTCATGAAATAGGTAAAATAAGTCATGAAATAGGTCAGAATTACAGCTTTTTCGTATTGTAAATTTTAGTAATTTTAATTACCAGAAACAGGAATGAACACATGATTAAAACTCCTGTGGCTACAATGTTTATGTGGACATGGATGTTGTATTCAATATATTTTTGTTTATTTAATTCCAGATTTTTAAAACAAGTCAAAAGATGAAGAAAAAAAAGACAGAAATCTTCTTACCCCAGTCGGTCATTCCATGATCAGCTGTGAAAATGTATACAGTTTTATTATCATGTCCAAAATAGTCTTCAATTATTTTCTCAATGTTTTTAACGCCATTGTCTACTGTCTTAATATTTTCTTCATATTTACTAAATTGAAAAAATAAACATGTTAAAATAGCATAGAAAATTGGAATCCGACTATTGCGATGGGACCTGTGACTTTTGATAACAATAACCGGTTGATAACATTAAGCAATGGGAAGAAAAAAAACCACACAAAAAACAAACTTTCATTTTTACACAAAACAACATAACAAATAACAATGCTGATTCAAATTGATAGTCTTTCTCAGATATATCTCTCTTTCTATTAATGTTTTGAATGGACCAGGGCTGGTATTATTAATTCTCGCGCGGGGGTAGAGAAAATGTTCAGAATCGACTGCAGATTTAGTCATTAAATAGGTCAGTATTACGGCCTTAAGATTATTATTACCTTAAGAGCGGTTGTGAATTTTTAAAGTACACAGCTGACCCTTATGTTTAAAAAGTTTAGAATGTTATGATTATTTTGTAGAAATTATTAAGAATTCACATCTTTTGAATCCACTCATAATTATTGTAAGTAATAACAATAGGTGAAGTTTGATTATAATATGTGGATGTATATGGTTTTGGGACTGATTGATTATGATAACAATTACCGAATGATAACATTATTCTATTATCTATTCTAATATCCGGATTTCAATCTACTTATTTTATTTTTTAAATTTCACAATTGTCATAAGTAAATATTCTACATTTTCTATTAAAATATACCCAAAAAAAAAACATAGAATGTAGTTCGAAATAGCAGTTGCCGATTTAAGGTAATAATAGTTTTGATGTAAAAATTATATAAAATTAAAGAGTATAAAAAAATAGCTGAAGAATATAGAAATTTAATGATATTTTTAGTATATCCAAATCTTTGCTAACAAATAGTGGATTTAAACCTCTTTGGTTTTATCGAAATATACCAATGTCTTAAAATGAATGAAGGAATTATTAGGGAATTTAAGTGTTTTTTTTAAGAGAATTTAAAAGTTCTTCTTTTGTCCGCCTCGTGGTGTAATTGGTCAGCACGTTTGCCTACCATGCAAGAGGTCTCGGGTTCGATTCCCGACATGGTTGATATGAAATATTTATTTAAAAGGGTGTTTTCACACTAGAATATTTTCATTGTCCCTGGACTGGTTCCCGACATGGGTGATATGAAATATTTATTTAAAAGGGTGTTTTCACACTAGAATGTTTTCATTGTCCCTGGACTGGTACCTGAAGTGTAAGACTGATCACCTTACCTTCATGTAACAACATTTATCGAGATATGCTGCGATTGGTGTATTAATCCAGTGCCCTATGCACCATTCAGTGCGGAAAGGGAATGATGATGAAAATTCTAGGCATTATGACCAGTCGTTGGCTAGTTCAAATTAAAGTTAAATCCTCATCAATAAAAGTTTCAGCTCTTTTATTTTATGAAATCAACAGAATTATAGAAATATGGATGCTCAAACATAGGTCATCAGCCTTTTAAATGCCCAGACTTCCATATTCCTCCATCAAAAATCTAACATTTGTCTACAAACATTAGAATATAATCAAAATACTGTTGCATAAAAATTGACATAACTTACTCTGAGTACGGCTTGTAAGTATGTCCAGCTGTGTCTAAACCCAGTAAATGTAAAAAGAATATAAGTTTATCCTTCTTCAACTTGTCTTCTACACCAATATTTGTTTTCGCTGTAGCGAAAAATTTCTCAACTTTATCAAACACCCAGATATCCAATGCGCTTGTGGAAATTTTCCCAGAGAAATCTTCTTCTTCAGAGCTGTAATAGTCAGTGTAGACGTGATCACCGACTGCTCCTTTAGCGAACATCGGGAGGATATCAGGACTGCCCCAGGACCAAGTTTGGAAGCTACGGTTGAATACGGAATCAAAGTCCACGGGGTTCTCTTTCCAACCTTTAGCGATGGCGGAAGGATCTTCGTAAAATCCGGCGATGATAGCTACATGACCAGGTCTGGATTCTGTTGGCACTTTTGTATTGGACACTCCCCAAGTGCCTCTGTTTTTCATTACTGACCTAAAAAAAGTACAAATAGACAACTGTATCGGACTAAATAGATATTTAAAAGAATAAAAATAATTTTAAAAATACACACTTTAAATATGGCGCGCTAGGACTTCTCAATAATGATTCAATTCTCAATCCATCAGCAGAAAATAGTACTAGTCTGGAGGCTGGAGCGCCTTTACTTGGAGAATATTCACGAACGCCATCAATAACCGGAGACTTGAAATAAATATCAAAAATCGACAGCAGAAATACAATGTGAAAAACGATTCCACAAAAAATTAACATTTTGGGGCACTTTGCAAAAGAATCAATAGAATAGTGAGTTTTTTTTCACATAGTGCTTTCGTTTAAGACACGGCTTTATCAGATTGACTATTAAATTAGTTAAATTCACCGTGATAATATAAAATTCTCCATCACTCCGATCTGCCACTTAAAATTCTCGAACAGCTGGAATTTAAATTCCACAATCCGAAACAAAGTTGAAGTACCGGCGAGTTTCAAGAAAAGAAAAAAGGAATTAGTCTGACAGTTGACAGCTAGAAAAACACAAACAGAATTACCAACCTCCATCAAGTAAATTTCGACAGAGACAATAAATTCCGTAGATCAGCGAAAAAATCCGCAGATACTAGATTTATGACGGTGAGCGGATTTTTTTATTTTTCTTACGATTTCCCTAATAAAATCACTTTCCATGAAAAATTTGGCAGAAAAAATCTAACAAAAATAGATGTTGGTAAGGTTGGCAACACGGAGCATGTTTAGCACAGACCTATATAATGCATTCAATGAAAAACAGGCTACTTAGGTATTTCTATGTAGTTTAGTGATGGACTAATAAGTAAAAGATAATGAAAATCATATCGGTACATATTTGAATAACCCGTAACAATTATTTTTATTATTCGATACTTATATAAGATCAGTTAGGTTAGGCGAGGAACTATTTATTTTCTATTTCTCAAAGGATACTTAATCGTCAGGTCAGGTAAATAATTGTGTTAGAAAAGGGGAATCAAGTTGTGGAGCAAGGTATAGACTTTTGATCTGGACGTCCTGGACGCTATACAACTAGACTCTAATATACACATAGTCATTGACATATAATACATAGACATGCCTTATAGAGTTAAATATTTTGAAAAACAGTGACACGAAAACTTACACTACATTCAACGAGCACACATATGATGCCAAAAATTGAAGGATAGGTGTACTCATTTATGATATCAGTGCATCACTGTAACTATGAATAAGAGCTACGCAAGTGCGCCTCTCGGCGTAGTTCAACGTTTACAAAAAATAATATTTTTATTTTAATGTTAATTTTTTTAAGCTCTTTTAATCACCCATGAATCTGGCTACGAGCTCACCCAGATGCTTACGGGTCATGGTGGCTTCATGAGCTACCTACATCGCTCCAAGCTCTCAGAGATCGACAGCTGCCCATGCGACGATGAAACTCCTCAAGATGTCCCTCACATGTTGATGCATTGCCGCTTTTTCAGCTTTCAAAGACAACAGCTGGAGGCGCGATGCAGAGGCCTGGGTGAAGATATATGCGACATCCCATCGGCGATAGGTAATAAAGAACTCACACGAGAGGTAGTATCATACATGATAAATATAGCGCAGGAAATTAGTAAAATAAACCAAAGTAGGGAACAAAATGCCCAACACTCCTCTAGTGGAACGGAAGGCCTGTTGACTACTGCCAACAGGCCGGCTTCTCCTGAAGAGTTTTAAGTGGTTTCCTCTCCACGTGAGCAAATGCTGAGAAGTTCCTGATTAGCCCACATTAATATATCCCCCCTGATCCCAAAAGTTTAGATAAATTTTAAGATATTTAATTGCAGAAAAATCCACTTTTTGAAATATAAACGTTGTATATTATAAGCAAGGTAAATAATAAAACAACTACCATATAAAAAAAATATTAAAAAAACCCATGAATAAACTATTACAAATGAACAGGTTCACAAACCTTTTTACAATGTTTATCCGAAAGGGTTTTACACGTTTTCACGACACAAATAGGTATTTTTATTTCGATTCTAAGCGGCACGCCTAGCTGGCGGTTGAAGAACGACTATTAGATTGTAAATACGTGTAGGGCATGACTGAACGTTTGAGTATGAGTTAAGTGTCATCATTCGGGGGCTCAGGGCATGTCTACGTATTAATATGTCAACACATTTAGTTTTAAAAAAATATTCACTGTGTTATAAATCTATGAAATATTTAACATTCTTTTTTTGTGCAACCTAACACTTCACTTTTTAATATGAATTGTTAGGTCACCTGATAAGATGAGTGACTAAACTGATACAAGCCCATCGCCCTTCAAACCTTCCGAAGGCCATTACCATTTTCCGTACTTTCAAGTTCATTAATAAGAAAATTACTGTCATATAAAATCAATTGTTTGCGCTTGCCTGAGGCCTTTCATGTATTTTTAGCTACTTCCGTGCAATTTGGAAAATCAAAATGATTAATTTAACCCAATAATCACGTTTCCTAATCTCGTCCCTTGACGTATTTTTTAAAACTAAAACAGCATTGTCTCGTTTACCAGCATATATAGTGGCCCTTTATTTAATTGAATGTTTTTTCAATTACTTTATTTGCCTTTGAATTTCGATCCACTGAAATATCCCAGATAACAATTTAAACTTGCCTCAAGCTTGTATCAAAAGTTCAAGCTTGACCCAAGTTTGAGATTGCAACTCTGTAAACTTGAGGCAAGTTTAAAGCAAACTTCCTAGTTACCATCCAACAAACTTGCATGATGTTTGTTTTTTTAAAAAAAACATCTTGCAAGTTTGGATTTATTTAGTAAAAAAAAAACGAAAAACAAAAAAAAACAACAAAAAAACAACAAAAAAAAAACAGAAAAAAAACAAAAAAAAATATTTATCGGTCAAGTTACTTATTTAAAAAAAACTCAACTTGTGAATGCAACAATATTCGTTTAAAAAAAATGTAGTGTTTGTTACATTTGACACACAAGTGGTGTCAATTATTGTAACATTTTTGGTATCAATTGTAACATAACTCGAACAAAACAAACATTTATGAAAAATAAGAATCAATATCAAATAAAATATGGTTTCAACAATATCTTTTCGACTGTGAAAATATGCAGTTGAATTAACTTAATCACTATCAGGGAAAAACACGTGGTAATAAAAAAAAATATCTCTTGCAATGTTAGACCACCTACTTGTTTTATTTTTGGTGAAGAGATGCACTTTGAAAAATTCCGTACACTGTTGATTCACGTTTCGTTTATGTTATAGTTGTTGATTATGAAAAAAAATACTGTCCATAACTGCAGCCAAATCGTCCCAAATTTTTTTGACGTCAACCTTATTAAACTCTATTGCCTGGGCTAAGCCAGTGGACTCTTGTATATGTATTGCGAGAGAAGGTTCCTTGAAGGTTTTGTTCTTCTTTTTGTCGTTCGTTCTCTAGACTTGACCACTTTTAAAAATCAGAGACCCAAAATAGAGAAATGAATTTTTAATCATCATCATCATTCACATTCCGCACCTACTGGTGCATAAGGCACAACATTGATTCATCAATTGCAGCGTATCTTTATCATTTATATTATATGAAATTAAAATGATTAGTTGAGTTTTTCTACAGACATTTCTTCGTGGAACTGCATTTTAATTATAATAATACTTTATAGTTTTATTCCTCTTTTATTTTTAATTATTTTATAATTTTTTTACCAGTGACCGGGTTTCGTCGTGACCGACATCGTCAGACATTGAATGTATATACATATACATTCAAACAAAACTTATATTCTTATAATTGTTATTACCTTATACTTAAATAATTTTAATTTTAATTCTTTTATTTACATAATTTTATAAAATCATGATTTACAACCCCTGCTTGCGCTTGTTTATAACATAGAATTTTTTTTAGTCTCCCACCAGTCTGACGATGTCGGTCACGACGAAACCCAGTCACTGGTAAAAAAATTATAAAGTAATTATACATAAAAGTGGAATAAAACTATAAAGTATTTTTATTATTATAAAATGATTAGTCTTACGCTTCGGGTGCCAGCCCAGGGATTATGAAATATCTGAGTGTAAAAACACATTTTCAAATAAATATTTCAAGTCAACATAGTTGACTTCCTTGAATTCTCGACATAGGTCGGGAATTGAATCCGAGACCTCTTGCATGGTAGGCAAACGCGCTGACTGCTACACCACGAGGCCGACAAAAATGTTCAATAGCAGCACATTACTAATATCTCGAAGGTGTCAATTGTAACATTATTGACACCTTTTGCCTGTTACAATTGCAACTTTTTGTCGCATTGAACTAAGGTTATTTTTTTTATAAACTATTTGAAAATCCGCTAAAATTTATATTCGGTACGCTAATAAACAATATTTGGAATATCTACATACAACTGAACAGTTAAAAACACATATAATTGTACGGATATGAAAAGATAACTATTTGAGATTTTTTTTACTTCGCTACCTCAAAATCAAATTTTATCCAATAAACCGATACCGTCAAACTGCCTTTGAATAAATTAGCGCTCATTGTTCAATTTTTATCCAGTTCAATAGAAAGTGCTGCTTTTTCCTTTAAATGATTAATTTTTAAGAACGTAGAACCAGTGCATTTGACATCTTTTACTTTTGACACCATCTTCCCTCATAACCCCTGATGGTAATGTTGGCCTAAGACTAAAAAAATATATGCTATAAAATATAATATAGTCTGTGGTATAGTGGTAGTCAGCATCAACTGTATAATCTGTGGTCAGCAATGTCAGATGTCAGCATTTGTCAGTTGGTGACAGATGACAGATAAATGTGTTGTGATAGTTTTGTATTTCCGGAGTGGTTTGTAAATGGGGAATAGAAATATTTTAGTGCCTACAACTTAAAAAGGCTTATATATATTAAATAATACATGTTATTTACAATCATAACTTGATAATGGATAACGAAATTTTGAATACTCAAAGAGGATACTCCGTTCATATATTGGCCAATGGATATTCTCATATCAATAATGATTGCACAGAAATGAAGGCAAACTGTTCTTGTGTACTTATTAAAGGGCCATTAAATATAATTGTAGATACAATGACGGCTTGGGACAAAGATATTATTATTCAAGGTAAGTAATGAAACTTATATTTTATGTGAATATCAGTTGAATAATTCCTCCTCTGATATATATTTTTAGTATATTGAGATTGGCTAGAACACCAGAGTTAAGAGGTGAAAAGGCCATAAAAGACGATGAAGAATATTGAGACAACTTATTGCAAAACTTTACACTGGCTTTGTGAAAAATTGTGATTGTGTGCTATGTATATCTGTGTCCAGGCGGATGCAGAATACAGTTCTATGTGATATCTACCAGAACCCCCAAGTGTTTGATAATTTGACTCACAATTATTTAGCGAATTTGACCTAATCCCGTCAATTTTTTAAAATGGGATTCTGTTGTACTTAAAATATACCATGTTTTGTATCTAATGAGAATCAATAATTTTTGTAGGCTTGGCAGACCACGGTATCCTCCCCGAAAATATGAATTATGTTATCTGTACACACGGACACTCGGATCATATAGGAAATAATAATTTATTTTTGAATGCAAAACACATAGTTGGATTCTCAATATCTTTTAAAACTACCTATTACTTGCACCCATTTGATGAAGGTACTTCTTGAAAATATTTCTTATGGAATAAAACACTTATAATATAACTAAAAATCTTGTAAAACTTATAAGTAATAAGTATGCTAATAATATAACTTCTTAAAATGAATTCTTCAAACAAAATTCGGTATATTATTATTTTTATTGATTTATTGAAATCACAATATTCTTTCTTCACAATTTCTTCTTGAATAAATTGCATATTAGTATGATTATTTGAGTTGAGAAACATCAAATGCCAGTATGTCCACAACAATCCACCACAATGTCCATGTGGACCTACTAGCTTCTGAATTGAACTGGAGTTTTTTTGAGTGTTTTCATGTACAATAATTAGGACTTGTTTTAATTTGAACAGTATTAAAATGATCATATTTTGTTTCACTAATTTAATGTAAAAAAAAAAAATGGGTGGACATACTGGCGTTTGATATTTATCAACTCATTTAGTATCATCTTAATACATTTTTCTTTCCTTTGCTTTTCAGGAAAGTCACTAAAAATTGATGACTATATAGAAGTTATGCCGACCCCAGGTCATACTTTGAGTGATGTCACAGTGATAGTCCAGACTAAAAATAGAGAAATTTTCGCAATAGCAGGTAAAAATACACATGTGTTGAATGATGTTTTGATTGTTTATTTTCCTTCAGTCTAATTTATTTATACATTCAAAATTACTCTTGTTTACATCTCCATGAACTTATAGGGCTTTTCAGGCTGTGCCCGTGTTAAGCCATAATAATCAACAATAAAAAATACATAGCAAAATAAATTAAATTACAATAACATGTGATGCAACAGAATAACAATTCAGAAAAACATTTAAAAGGGTGTTTTCACTTAAGAATATTTCATAGTCCCTGGACTGGTAGCTGAAGCGTAAGACTGACCATCTTACCTTCATGTAACAAAAATGATCAAGATACGCTGCGATTGGTGTACCAATGCAGTACCCTATTCACCATTAGGTGCCGAAAGGAATGATGATGATGAAATAAGTCAAGTCTTTTTGTCATGTTGTTCTTTTAAAGATGAGAAGTTTGAAGTGAGATGGATACGATGAAGTGAGATGGAGTTAAAGAGGAGAAGTTTGAAGTGAGATGGATACGATGAAGTGAGATGGAGTTAAAGATGAGAAGTTTGAAGTGAAATGAATACGATGAAGTGAGATGGAGTTAAAGATGAGAAGTTTGAAGTGAGATGGATACGATGAAGTGAGATGGAGTTAAAAACAAAGTTGTTTTATATTTATTTTGTTAGGTTTAACTATTTTCAAATGAGTATGCATTGGGTGTTAACATACATTGTGTCCTTTGGTAGTTTTATTTCCTTCATCGAACGCGAACAGAAAAAGGTGTTGAAAATGGTCCCTTTCGTTTACTTGATATTCCATTTTTAAGGCTTGTAATCAAATAAAATAATGAATGCTATGGGAAAGCAAGTACAGTATCTCGTAGAACAGAAAAATTATTTTCAAATGATGTATTAACATTTTGTTTTACTTTTGGTGTTCATTTTTAAATTTGGAAAAAACAGACACAACTTATTTGACACCTAATGCATTAATAATGTACTTTGTGTATTTCAGGAGACCTTTTTGAATGTTTCGACGATATAAATGACCGAAAAATATGGATGGAGGCTGGCAGTGAAGCTCCCGATTTACAAAGAAAGCATCGCGCAATAGTGGCTAATATCTGTGATGTCATTGTGCCTGGGCACGGTGCATCTTTCCGAACATCGAAGGAAATACGAGACATACTAGAAACGCAACTGAAAACTTGAATATCTTCTTCAATTATAAGACTTCTTTAATTATAATCATCAAATACGAGATGGAGACGGGCGACTGTTATTTATAGTTATGATTTACTAACTGTGAATATTTACTTTTTACAGGCTGCGAAATCGGTAGATAAAGAGTGATCATTTTCAGCCTGTAGTTAATAATTAAGTGACAAACATCACAAAATTCAAACTGAAAATTTAGAATCAAATATTGTTACGCTTTGTTAAAAAATATATAATTAAATAGCTGTTTTGGTGGTTTTTTTTTTTCTTCAAATATATAACTGATTCTGCGTTATAAGTTTTTTATTGATTTAACTAGACTTTTTGATGTTAACAATAAAAAGTATTTTACCTTGGTGATTACTGGTTTATTCTTTGATTGTGCATATTTTGGTATTTTATTGTGTATAATTATTTGCATGCATATTTTTGCATTTTGATAGTAATCTGATGTCTAGTCATCACTAATGCAATGAGGAAGCTAAGTGTTTTTAATTTTTTTTATAAAATATAACATTATAATCCCTTCAATTTTTTAATTACTTCGCGTGCGGCGTTACTAGTTCTCTTCGGTGAGTTGTCACGATTTGTTGGTTAGCTTCCTGTAAACCAGAAATCTATCACAACACTGGATCATTGCTTGATTTGGAAGAACTAGTGATGCCGTTCAAAGTAGTTAGATTTATTAAAAAAAATAAATTTCATACACTTTCAAGAAACTTCGCGGTACAATATTTAATGCTCTAATTTTTACCACGCATAAGAAAACATATTTTATATCCAATTTTCCGTAGCACCGAACTTTCTTATTGTACCAGCTTGATTTATTGACAGGCACATTTTTCCTTCAAAATTAATGACTTTTTGCTGCGACATTATACTCGAGTGCTGGTTATAACTAAGATTATAATAAAATTTAAAATTACTCGTAGGGGAAGTGGGGCACTTTGATGCAAGGGGCACTTTGATACACCAGCAATATTTCAAAATCCACAAACGTTATTTGTGTCAAGACATCACTAAAACGTGTCTTTTTTATTAATTTAATTAATTAGCCGATGGGTGGCCGTTGGTATTTGATGAGTAGGTTTGTTTTAGCATGGTCAAGTAAAAAATTACATGAAATAAAAAAATGTCCTACACTTGAGTACGATAGTGCCCAGGTAAACGACGATATCTCTAGACTAGTAGTTGTCTTTTGCTGAAAATGGTGCAAACTTAAAAACGTAAGACTAAAAGAGGACGTATCGATGAGGAGGACGTTGATACTGCTATATTTAAAGTTACAACAAAAACATCAAATTGATTGTCGAATTGCAACAGAGATGGAGAATATTTTAGAGAAGGATATATAAAAGTCTAGGCATTTACATGGCTAACGACCTGTCATTGCCTGGTGTAACATTTACCATTTTTTCCACGTTTGGGCATCCACATTTCTTAAATTCTTTCATCTGTTGATTTTAGTATTTGATGAAGCAGAAACAAAAAAATTGAGTTCAGAGAATTTTGGTGAAAGAAACCTGTCATAAAGTCTATGATATGTGTGAAACACTGCTAGTTTCGAATCGTATTTAGACTTTAGTTAAATAATTGTAATGCTGATTATGATCTCTAAAACTTGTTTTTTGGTATGTTTTTGTAAATTATAACCTTTCTCATATAATTTAAACTGTGTATCAAAGTGTCCCGTAGGTGGGGCAGAATGATACAAAACCCATTTATTACTAGTCATTAAACTCTCATTATTTTCAAATTCTATTGGTAATTTTGATTGCTATTATAATGAATCATTAGTATTGCCATGCATAAGGTAAAAAAATATATTTTTATTTCATTTAAATGATTTATTGACAATTCTTGATGGAATTCCATTGTAATGATGTAATAACTTATATTTACATACAAGTTATTAATTTAAAAAATACTTGGTACACTTCCACTTATTTATTTTGACCAATTAGCGCTTTTACCCTCTAATGAGCATCTTCAGACTGGTGAATATTATACAGTGTAAGGGTAATTTATATAAAACTAAATATTATCTTAACTTAACTTATTTTTTAAATGTAACTACACTTAAGATAATATTTAGTTTTATATAAATTACCCTTACACTGTATAATATTCACTAGTCTAAAGATGCCCATTAGAGGGTAAAAGCGCTAATTGGTCAAAATAAATAAGTGGAAGTGTACCAAGTATTTTTTAAATTAATACTCATATGTAAATATAAGTTATTACATCATTACAATAAAAAAATAAAGGTTTTTATTGTTTTTGTTATATAAAATTGAATTTTTGTATTTCAATCTGCCCCACTTCCCCTATAATTTTTTTAAATACGTACCTATATAAAATATAAATACTTTCTTAAGTGATAAAATTTTGTTTTTCATTGCGGGACGAAGGATATTTTCAAAAGGAAGCAAGCTGCGATATATATACAAACAGAAAACCTTTTGGAATAAAACTTTTATTTTGAAGTTGATATAATATGTATCTGATTTATTTAAATATTTAAAGACAAACAACAAAATTATAAATTAAATAAACAAAACATTTACTGTCTTTTTCAATATAGTTCAAAACTATTTTGTACAACGTAAATATAAGATAATATCACTGTTAATTTCTTAAGAAATACATTGATCACAATCAGTTTATGTAAAAATCGTAACAACAATTATAAACCTACATGTATTTGAATTAATCAAAACTAAATTCAGTCAAATACAAACTATAAGATCCTTTTAAATCTCTAAATAATTTTACTCTGTGGTTTGAGAGTAAATTATGTATGTAAATGTTAAGTATAAAGTAGTATGAAAACTACGACTCACAAAGCTACAATAATGTTACAATTTTTTTGACACACAATTTAAAAAATTGTAAGGAGCATTTTACTTAACAAAAGTAAATAATATGACTTGGCTCTAATGCAAAATTATAAAATTACGCTGATTACGCTATATATTTATGGAGCTAAGCTCAGAATTAACCTAGGTACACAAGCCGTAACCAAAAATGTAGTTCTGTTCCTAGTTTAGCAGAACATCTTGTTCACAGCCAAGATAATGTGTTGCGGCTATATGTTGCTCCCGGTGAAGCCCTCCATGCTCACGCGAGTGTCGACTGGCTCCAACTGCCGCATCCAACAAACACATTACATTTAGTCAAGTCACATTACATTCCTATCCACTAACATACCATTCATGGGGTTGCCCCAAACTAAATAAGCGATCAAGTATCACACACATAGTACTTCCCAGTTAAACATTGCCATTTAGATTCCCTGATTCATTCTGCAAGAAAAAGTAAACCAATTAAAACCAATAAGTGCAAATAAAGAGTAAAAATTATTTAAAACAAACAATAATGCTTAGAAATGAGTCCACACTACCTGCTATTTAGGTACTACTTTTCCACTTAGATAATACAACCTTCTGCTTGTGCAGATGCTGTTTCATAGCATTGCGCATGCAACAGATAAATATGTATTGCTTCATGCATATTTTGGTGCTTTAATAGCATGTAGCTTAATATTTTCTCAACATTTCAACTCACTAAATTAAAATCAACCGTGAACAGAAAGTAAGCATATTACTACAATCTTAAAGAAATGAGAAGCAGCAAAACTTATTTCTCGGTAAACTACGAGTATTACATATATAAAAAAATTTGGATCACTGAATCTATTTCAAATACTTTGTATAATATGTACATACGTATTATGCTAGTTTTTATGGTTCGGCTATTAAAATATGTATCACTGTTTAATGTAAAATACATGTATGTACATATTATATAAGGCTAGCCTTATATTGTGTGTACGAGCATAGAAAACATATTTTATACTAGGCAGTACACAAAGGATGATTTGCACCAAATATGGAGATTTTTATTTTGAAACCTGTAAATTAATTTTAATACCAACGGTTGAAAGAACTTTTCCTTCAGAAAGATTAAAGTAAATGTAACTAAATCTATTAAAATAAAACAAATCGCAATGTCTTAAGGTAAGCTAATTGTTTGAATTCTGAAAGCCAAAAATAGAAATCGAAATAAATTATTTACCCGGGGACCCCTCCGTATGTCTGTTATAGAGTCTTCTATACAAAGATCTGAATCAGAATCTGTTCGTCGCATTGAGTTATCCTGTAATGTAAAAAATTGATTATATAAAAAAAAAGTGAAACAATAAAATTAATAGTAACAGTAAAAAGATACAATTGTGACACGTTTAAGTATTTTCGTGTTTTCCAATTCCAGTGATTTTTATTTTCAGTGTTGATAAAACACTAAAATATGCACCTGTTTTACTTTCTTAAAAATAAAAGATTTTCACATTGTATTTCACTAAAGTGGTACATAATTATTTTTTTCTGTAATTTTGCTTAACATATAAAAATTATGAATTCTAAATCTGTTTTATCATACTACGTAAATATTTGTTTTTCACTCGATTTCTCCTACTGGTACAAATTAATAGATCCTATTTATGATTGTGCCGAATGGGTTAGCTAAGTATACACTGTAATTTATGAATGTCCTATAAATATAACATATATGACAAGATCATAATATGTAAACCTTCATTAAAATTTAATTTTGAAAATGTTTGATTTTTATTTAACAAAATTATTTCGCACAACATTAATTTTAAAACAACTACATATTGTAGACACAGGTTGATATAATGGCCAGTTTATTAGAAGAATACATTCCTCCTGGCTAGAAGTAAATAACATACACATTTGCGTGTGTATTCACTTAAATAAATATTGAAATATGTACTAAAAATGTATATTTATACTACAATATTTCAATGTCTCCCTGGACCAGACTGATAATTTCTGACCTTCATTCAAAAATAAAATAGTGATTGTGTTGTCCTATTCAGTCAGTCCTATTTTATTTTAAAATAAAATAGGACGAAAGAAGAAGAAAAGAAGGAAGAAAGACATCAAGTACTAATCTTTGTAACATAGAATAAATGTAATTAACAGTGGGGGAATGGGTGAGCATTTTTATTGTGATGTAGTAAACAGGTAAAAATGAAATTATTTTTTCCATCTACGACGCCATAAACCTCTTATCATCATCCCCTAATACAGAACTGTGTCGGGTTGTGGTCCCGTGGCTAGTGTCTCGGACTCACGGATCGAAGGTCTGTGGTTCGAATCCCACTCTACCCCAATTTGATTCCCATTTTCTAATAGTGAGTTATTTACAACTCGTTGAAAATGGCCCTCAAAATTAAATATTTGCGTAAATCTTAAGAACGAAAATATTTCTTTTATTAAAAAAAAAAAAAAAACTAATGATGCATAGGGCACTGAACTGGTGAACCAATCGCAGCGTTTCTTGATCATTTTTGATACATGAAGGTATATGTGTTTCAGGTGCCAGCCCAGGGACTATAAAATACTGCAGTGTAAATTGAAAAAAAAAAAATATATGTATATATTTCATGTCAACCATGTCGGGAATCGAACTTAAAACATCCCGCACAGTAGGCAAACGTAATAAACTTTAGACCGCAAGCTGGATAATTAAACTTGATAAGGTAAACTGATCAAACTTAATGTTTTATAGGTTTTTAGTCTATTTGATTTGGACATTTTTAAAATACTATTAACCTCTGTCGTCCCTAAGTACACATATGTGGACTTCTGATTTTCAATAATTATGATTTTTTTACATCGGCATTACTTTTAAACAACTCTCTAGTAAATTCTTTTAGAGCAAAAGCAGTACATAGGAGATTTTGTCAGATTATATAGGTTACTGTTTCTGTCAAAAATACTTAAGTGTAATTACTCAAAATGCCGTCCAGTTATGCAACTTTTATGCGTTTCATAACAAGTTTTTTTTTAAAAGAAATTACTTTGTTAAAAAGTATTTAAGTAAAGAACTGTAATAATTACTATACTGGCTTTCATAACTTTCTTTGTAAAGTTATTTATTTTTACTGGATTTTGGGGAATGCAAGAATAATATAAACTCACATATTTTAAAAATGTATTCAATCAGTGTAACCCTGTAAATAAGAAGAGCTTAGCAATTGCGCCGCTAGGCGTAGTTTGACATTTCCAAAAAATATTATGTATATTTGAATATGAAACGTTTTAACTTTTGTTTATAACTCATGAGCAAATATTTTTCAATGTAAAGTTACACAATACATTTTACAATTTTTATTTAAA
Source organism: Micrasema longulum (assembly GCF_059751315.1). NCBI lineage: Eukaryota > Metazoa > Arthropoda > Insecta > Trichoptera > Brachycentridae > Micrasema > Micrasema longulum. The sequence continues at coordinate 399,502 of NW_028278162.1, read as the reverse complement.
AAGTATTTACACGTTTTCATGACACAAGCAGGCATTATGGGTTCGATTCTAAACGTCACGCCTGGCTGGCGGTCGAAGAAAGACTAAATAGGCATTGGGCACGACTTAAGTGTCATCATTTTTGAGGGTTCAGGGCATATCTATGTGTATTAATATGTCAATGAATTTAATGCTATAATTTTTATATGTAAGAAAAAAAATATTATATCTAATTTTATGAGTATTGAACTTCCTCATTAGTTAATAACTATGTATTGATTTTGTATAAAAAAAAACAAAGTTCTTCCAGTGGATGGGTTTGTCTCAGGTCTCAAGAGGTTAAATAATATCAACACTTACCGGCTGTGTCATTTGCTGCGTGGTGGTTAGCAGTCTAGCTAGAGGAGCGCAGCACACGGGAAGGGTGTCTAGTAGGGTAGGACGCGCGTGCGTGAGGAGTGGCTTGAGGTACTTCGAGTCCAGCCCCCCCCACACTCGCGCTAGCATGGCCTTCTCGCCACCCCCTGATGTTCGACGGCTGCTAGGTTCCTAGATACATAAACTCAACATAATCTCGTGCATTATTTGGAATAGACTTTTTTGTTTTTGCATATTGAAACTATTGTATAAATTCTATAGTGTGTTTTGTTTTAATGAGAAAATAAAATTAATTTAAAATAAAATAGAAATTGTATATGGACTGACCGAGGAATAAATCTTAACTGTTAATTCAATACTACAGTTCATTAAAAAAAAAAATCGATCCAATCCTAAAGTCAACTTTAAATATTTAAAATTGATATGAATATGTAAGATTTTCAGTTAAGTACATGTGAAAATTTTAAATTACTATTATAAAGATTTATTGAAAAAATTACTGTATCATAAGTTGCGTCATTAATTTTGCTAGCTAAGATTCAGCATATTTTGTGGATTGTGGTAGATTTCATTTGATTAAATATAAATTATGTAATTTGCTTTGGTTGACCGGATTCTAATGGAACAATTCAATAATCCATAACCAAGTACAGTCTAAGAAAGGAAAACACTAAAGAAAGAAATTAGAAAGGATATCAGAACATGATCATACAAACCCCATCTTGCAAACAACAGAAACATTCATATATTAAAGGGGAATGCAACAAAACTCAGAGACTAAAATGGAACATTAGTAAAAGACAAGGAATCAATCTCAAAAGTGATAGAAACATTCTACACAGAACTTTATACATGCTATGAACCATAGCATGCATGAAGACATGTGTACAATGAATGTAGGATCTGAAGAATTGCCGGAAATTGAGCACAACAAAATTGAATATGCCCTGAAATATATGAAAAATAATAAAGCTCTAGGTGAAGACAGAATTACTAGCGACATGTTAAAATTGGGTGGTAGAAAACTATCAGAAGCCCTAAAAATATGGGCAAAATGCGGAAATAAAATTATTATTTTAAAAAGGCGACAGTGACGATCTAAAAAAATATAGACCAATCAGCCTACTCTTACGTCTTTATAAATCATTAACAAAAATTCTAAAAAACCGATTAACAAAAAACTCGATTCCTGCCAATCTGTTGAACAAGCAGGTTTTCGCAAGGCATGAGACTATATCCAATCAATTTGACTACTCATAAAAAAAGTCAACTGAATACAATATAACACTACATTGAGCTTTTATAGATTATCGAAAAGCGTTTGACTCAGTTGAAAAATGGGCTGTTATTGAACCACTCCAAAATGGCAGAGTTGGTTCTAGATACAAGACTAATAAAATTAATTTATGACAACGCTACTATGGATATGAGGATTAACGAGGACACAAAAACTGATAAAAGTAAAATATAGAGAGGTGTTCGCCAAGAGGACATAATATCACTAAAGCTCTTTACACTAGCCTTGGAGGATGTATTTAAAACCCTGATTTGGGTGAATAAGGGTGTAAAGATCGATGACATGGACTTGAGTAACCTCGGATTCGCAGATGACATAGTGGTCATAAGAAAAGACACGGATGAACTAGGCGAAATGATTATGGACTACATGAGGCTTCAAAAGGGATTGGTTTGGGAACGAATATCAATAAAACAAAGATTATGTGTCCAACAAGGAAGGACATTTTCATTAACAGTAATAAAATTGAAGTGGTTGTAAATACATAAACCGAGGACACAAATTCAAACTTGGTAAAGGTAACCAGACAGCAAAGTTGCCAAGAAGAATAGGGCTAAGTTGGGCAGTTTTTGGCAAGCTAAAGTACATTTTTAAAAATAAACAAGTCCCAGTATGCTTAAAAAGACAAGTTTATGAATTGTGTACATTGCCAGTGACGACATACAGACTAGAAGCTGTATCTTTGACACAGAAAAGTACCCAGAAACTAAAATGCATGCAACGATCTATGGAAAGAGAGATGCTCGGTGTATGTCTAAAGACAGAATAAGAAATTAGACACTGAACCAGAGTCATATATGTCATGAATCATGAAGCAAAATTAAAATGGCAGTGGGCAGGACACTCGGTGAGACAAAATGATGATAAGTGGACACGCAAAATAATAAAGTAGAAACTATGGGAAAACAAAAAAGGCATTGGAAGACCACAAAAGGAACGGGCCGATGACATCAGAAAGAGTGGAAACGTTTGGAAGAGGCCCTTACCCAACAGTTGAGAGAACAAGGCTGAAGAAGAAAAAGTACAGTCCATTAAAATCTTTGACAATCTCTGCTTTATGTGTGAGTAACAATAAGTTTTCAAATAAATCATTACAGTGTGCCTACTTACACAAATAAAATTTATGTGTACTCGGTTCACCGACAGGGACACAGGGTAGGCACCATAGAATTATTAAACATTCAAATCTACTGTACATACCCAATTATATTTTTATATTCATATCAATTTGGTTATGAAATTGTTTTGCATACATATTCCATTTGTAATGACATGCGAGGAACCAACTTTAGCACAATTAAAAATTAAGTGCCAAAAGGAAAACTTGTGACTTATTAAGGTTTTAAATTGGGTGTATAAAAATAATACAACACTAAGTTAACCATCTATGTGTTTTAATCTATGTGAAGAAAACAAATTATTAAATAAAATAAAATGTTTGGTTAACTGACAGCAAAATTATAATACATAATAATATGATATTATAATAGGATCGCATATTTCAAAATAAGTATAGCAAGATTTAGTATGAGGTGAGGAAGTCATTTATATTGTTTTTGATGATTCTTCGATTACAAAATTAAAAATGAGATGGATGATCTCGTTTTATGTTCTCGCAAAATAGATTCAAACATTTATGTAAATTTATATTGTCCTATTCAAATGTGAAGGTACTATTTTTTTTACGCAGAAATTAACAAAATATCATGAAAATTAATAATTTGAATGAATAGACCATGGGAAAAAATTCTAAATAAAAATAAAATAACCTACTGGTAACGGTGGTAATTTAACATTGCCTTCGGAAGAACTCCAGCTTACAACACTAGTTGACATGCAGAAAGGCTATAAAGGAAATTTCAAATAAAGAAATAAATTGTTAGTAAAAAGCAATATTCATAGCACAGCATAGCATGCATTATCATTTCATTAGTAAAATATACATGCAAATCATAATGATAACAACCATATTTCATTATCACTTTTCTTAAAAATATCGTTAGGAAATGCCAAAACCACAATTACAAGACAAGACAAGAGAAATTAATCGTACATCATTAAAATAATTGTTTGTTGATTAATGGTTCTTTCTCTATATGATAATTGAAAAATGGATTTTTGAGGGTATATTATTTTTAACGATTCTTGATTTGAAAAAATGGGATGAAATTCAGATTCACGACATTGCCCCAATGTAAAGAGTGAATTTGTATCATTGAAATTTGTCTGTTTCATAATGATTGGGTAATGAAATGAAAATTCACGCTGTACTAGTAAAAAAATAATGCAGAAAGTAAAAAGCCTAGAATTATCTATTACCACATCGCTATCTCTCCTTGCTATTTCCATTTGGTGCAAATGTAATCCCATGTCCAATGGCTGAAAGTACCCAGTAGAAAGCTTAGTTAGCCAACACAGAGAATGTTATTAGCGGGTGGGTTACTTGCATATTTGTATTAGGTACATAATTACAGATTCATTATAGGGGATGAAAGCAAAGTGTGGGGTTAATAGGTAGTACAATGGTTAAATACCTACCCCTGAATTGTTTTCAGTTGAGTTGTAAACCTTTGGGAGAAGCGGCATACCAAATCAAACATTAGTATGTAAAGATAAAAAGATACAAGAATTATTAGTAGGTACTTTGACAAGTTAAGATAAGAACTGGTATAAATGGGTAATCAATATTTACAGATCATCTTTAGTTCACTTTCACTATACTGAGAGACCATACAAATATTTTTCTTCTTATATTGTAAAGGGTGCGGCAGCATAACTTGCTGATTTGAATTAGGCGCCAGGAAGCGAATTTTGGCAGTTAAACGGTGCAAGTGGTTTCATTCAAAGGGAGAGATTAAGAAGTTATTTTTCCTTTCACTTTGGCACTGAGAATGTGTTGGGCGAAGGAACAGCGTACATTTGCCGTCGATGCTTATTTTTATCCTTTGAAGTAAGGGTCAGTACTATATAAGCTCCTGACGTTACTACGACCTGCGCAGATTTTGACGGGTCCCCGTGAATAATTCTCGCTCTTCAAATCCAGATCCGCAAAGTGTCGAGCTATTAGGTAAGGGACGAACTCTTTAACATCCTCAGGTTTAACATGTGGTCCCACGAAGATGTGGTTTCTTTTATTATATACAGCATCACATTAACATAGGAGCGTATAGGTGTTTCCTCATCTGAATACATCTAGAAGTTTTAGAAATATTCATTCTAGCAAGGTGTTTGTTCAATCTGCAGCGCCCTGTAAGGGCTCTAGTGATAACCCTCACTTGATTTCGGCTGAGCTTTACTAGGTCTAAAGCAAACCTTTGCGAGTACCTCTTCATCATTTTCTTCGAGTGGTGTTGATCAGGTACATTTTGCCAGAGAATTATGCTCTGCTTCCTGGCTCATGATCTAAGCTCATTACGAAAATACATTTGGCCAACTTTCAGTAGGGCTCGCTCAGGGCCTATTGGGGCTATCTCAGCTCCCGGCCTTGCCAACTCATCAGCTGCCTCATTACCGTCGATGTTTTAGTGTCAAGGTACAAAGTTATATTGTTACACTCGCCGACACAATTTTCTTGGACCAGTTGGTTTTATTACAATATTTGAGTTTGTCCAAATGTTTGTGGACAAAAGACTGGATTTCACCCATTCATTCATTCATTAAGATTAACAAATTACAATAGGGATGGAGAATACCTTAAAGAAGGGAATCAATCTTTTGTCTACAAACATTTGGACAAACTTAAATATTGTAATCACTAGATCGTCGCGACACAGCGAACATTCTCACTTCAATATTGTCGCCCGAGCTTGTGTCTCTGGCTGGCTATCGATTGTTAGGTTATATTCAGGGAAGATGGAAGTGTAGAAAAGAGAAGATCAGGGAAAGAACGGCCGAAAAGATCAGTCCAAAACATAGAGACAGTAAGGCCATTTTTTTGCAATATCTTCGGCGCTCTGCAAGCATGCAACTGCCCTTGAAATTTCTGATCGTTCTGTGAGGCGAATTCTTCATGATGACTTCTACTTTCATCCTTCAATTTGGCTTTAGTGCATAAACTCACCGCAAGTGATTTTGCTGCTCTTTGAGTAGACGCGCTTACCTGATTTATTCCCTTGTGACTTTTTTTAAAGAGGGTTTCTAAAATCTATCATGTACACCAATCGTTCAAGGACTCTTGCTCAACTGTAGGAAAATATTCACCAAGTAATAACTAGCATACCGACCGACACTTCAGAATTCGAGTAAATCAGTGTATCGCCAGTGGGAGGTGCCACTTGCCAAATATTTTTTTTAAATCAGAGTGATCTTAAAATTCCAGTGTTGTAAAATAATGAGAAAACAATTGGAAATATAACTATAATACTTTCTGTTTTTTTGACCTTTGAAATCAGCTAATTATGCTGCCGCACTCTGTACTAAGGTTTATGAGTTGTTATTTTAAGTGCATTATTGTTTGCTCAAGGCTTTGGGAATGCTGTTTAATTTTTATTTAATAAAGTACTACTTTAAAAAAAAATGTGAATGAGGTTGGCTCAATCCATAGATATTTATTGCTACTTAGTGCATTTGAAATAAATATAATATTTGATACTTACACTCCTTACTCCCTGGTAAGGAAGGGCTTCAGTTTCATCTTTCAGTCCAACTCTAAAAATTGACAATTATTTATAAAAACTTTAATAAAATGTGCTCAGGATAATTAAGCTTTCTCCTAAGTGGTCGTCAACGTTGGGGGGACCCGACATGACACGTGAAGAAGAAGAAAATGTTTTATATCACATAAAATTTTCATACATATATATTTAGAGCGATTTTAGGAGAATGTGTATTATTTGTCAATAATCCAAAAGCTAAGGCATTAAAAAATAATTTCTAATGGTTACACTTAGAACCATTTTGACTAGCCATAATTAAGTTTTAAAATTAATGCCTCGAACTTGTTTTTGCAATAATTATTGCATGTCATCCTTGCGCCGGCAATAACTGTCAAGCAACATTTAAAAAAAAAATTAAGGAGATAATTTAAACAATGTACCCTTTGATGAAAAATATTTTTTTATTGATGGCAAAAAGTGAAAATACGAAATTTTATTTTGAAAAAATATTTAAGTATATATTGTTAAAACAGAATTGTGTAATCTTAATGAGAAATTAAAAATACTTTGAAAGAAGAAAAATCACTTAACAGATATAGCTGGCAAAAAGGTTAATTTTTTATGCATATTTATAGTGTAAGGCCGTTTATTTGGTCATTTCAAATGTCATAAAATTCTTTTGGATATTAACGTTGATGATTTTTATTCCCTATCTTTTTTCAATTAATTTTACAAATTTGCAAATACAGCATTGCGCCATCATTTGGGTTAAAAATCTCTTTTCTAATATTATAAAAACAAAATTAAACTACTCACGGTATTTTGAGCCAGTTCAGAATGTGCAGGGTGGCTCCGCCTTGTAGAATAACAGTTGCAATAACAATTAATGAGGTAGTCGTCAACATGGCCTGACGCACATCCGACACTGTGTTCCTTATGGCGAGGGCAAAGGACATGGCACCCCGTAAACCTTATTACATATCACATACAAAAGGGATTTAGTTATCTTGAAGATATGTATAATGATTAGATAAGGTGACAGATTTAAGAGATAAAGGTTCACCTGAGAAGAAAAGCATGTGTTGGAAATTCCAGGGAATTTTGGGTTTTCTTCCCAGATTCAAAAGAAATGACAACGGGTAGATGTTTATAGCTCGCCCCAGCGCTGCACATAACTGTTTATTATTACAATTAAGGAAAATTAAACATAAAGCATTATACACCAATAGTATTCATAAAGCACATACAAACGACATTCATGCATCCTCTTGAATTATGTAACGTAGTAAAATAGGTTATTTTTTTGTTTTTCAATTTAATTGTTTCAATAATCCAACAATTTCTTTTAATGTTCCTAACCGTGTCACCAGAAGTCAAAATCTGCTATTATTTATCAAATCTTCCAAGAGCAACTTTTGTTTTTATGCCCCAATGTCCAGAATGTGTAGATTAGTCAATATGTCACACAACTTGGAATTCTTTGGGATAGATCTTCGGGCTTTTCGTAGATCTCTTCGACATTAATTCAGTGTAGGATGAAGATGGATTGGCATGGGTTACCTCGAAGTCTTATATGACGATCATGTTTTTAAATATATTGTGTACCATTATTTTATTGCTCTTGTTTATCTTTGCTACATAGTTTTTTGTTATTTTTGTTCAGTTTCGTGTACATAGGTTTCTTCATATGACTGTTGTAATTGGTTTAGGCTGTATATACAATAAACAAATTAAAAAATACCTTGGTACAAAATACAGACATTGTTTTTAAATGTAGCCACTCAACCTTGCCCATAGGCACGTTCCATAGACAGTATTTAATTGATTAGCAATTCTTCGTTAATAAGACCAAAGATTTTAAATTGATCTCTAATATGTATTTTAGAATGTATTACCTAATAAATATTTTTAAGCATAAATATATACATATATATATATATATATATATATATATATATATATATATATATCTAAAATTTATATTAATGAATAATATGAGCCCATTGCAGGTGAAGTGAACCACTTGACAAAATGGTCAAAAGTTTTTTTTTTTTATTCGATTTATTTATTAACATGGATGTTCTGTACATAAATAACCAAGAAAAAAAGGTTTTTGATTACACTGATAACAGAAATATAATATTAGCGACTAATTGCAAATCAAGTACTTGTTAATATAATTCTCTAGCATGTAATTAATATCAAAATACGCTGAATGAGGAAGTTCAGTGCTATGCTTTTTTAAAGTTGTGTATTTCTAAAATAACTTCGCGTGTGACATCAGAGGTTCTTCTCTGTCAGTTTTCCCGATTGGTTCCTTTAAGGTAAGCAAACCGGATATCCTTCGTAGCTCTCATACCATTGGTTGGTTCATTTGAACCGATGACGTCATCCAAAGTAGTGCGTTATTATTGAAATATTTTATATAATTTTTTTTGTACATTTTCAAGAAACTTTGATGTACAATTTAATGCTCTTATTTTTACCCCGCGCAAGAAAACATTTTTTGTATCCAATTTCCTGTAGGGCCGAAGTTCCTCATTAATTAAAAATGTAATTTATATTTTCAAAAAAACAGCGTGCCAGTAATTACTATTGTTATAATAAAAGGATACAAATCCAGCAGTGATGAACCACGGGTCGAAGTGATGTTTTGGGAAAGTGAACATAGAGACTCCGATGTAAGTAAAAATGAAATTTTCAGACAGGAAATTCAGGAGCTCAAATATTTGTTTTGTACGCAGACGTGAATCTTCCGATAGATTGTTATATGTATAATGAGCTTGGCAGATACCACAGAATAATACAGCAACCACTCCTGGAAACGTTAAAAAAAATTGCATTAGTTTTTTTAGGAAAACATCTCTAAAAAATTTGACCTTTAAAATACTTTTTGAACTTTTTACATCAACATAATTGTTAAATTAATGAACCTAATTTTATAATAAAATGATTGGCATTTAAATTAATAAATTTGACCTGATGTTGAAGCAATTTATGAATTACTTTAATTTGAATAAATTACTTGCTAACAGGGAAATATCACATACTACGAATACCGATACAAATATGTGAAATGGATCTAATTTCCAAAATCAATATAGATATTGTGGAGAAATGTTTTCACACATAACTTAAAAAAAATAATTATAAAAAAAATTGTCTCTACAAAAACGCAACATGCTTGGCCTTGATAATTGTGACATAAAGATTTGTGACGATATTCTATTTAAATTTAAAAAGACACAAACAAAGTTTAAAATTTAACCGAATTGTATTGTATTAGGGGCGTAACCAATGCAACGGACCGTTCAATACAAAAATATTTTTTATACTAAATAGATAAAAAATAAATTATTTAACAGTATTTCATAGACTCTTATTAATAAAACACTGTAAAAAAACGTTATATTTCCCTACTGTCAAATGCATTAATTATTTGATCTGATGTTTGACTAATTCAATTATTTTAATTTAAATGAATTAATTTGGTATGAATTTGGAGAAATTTAAGTAGACAAATTTTAATTTACTCAATTTGACTTTGATTCATTCTGAATGTCTCAATTGAAAGGATCTTTGAAATAAAGAGAATAACCAAATAATGTTCGACAGTAAATATTTTTACCTGTAAGTTCTGCCACTTCTGCGATGAGAAAGGTGCTGTAAGACATCAACACAAACAATGCTGACTCTAGCAGTGGAAAGTCACGGACGTGAGTAAACTTTGTCAAGTGGATTTCTCATTAAGGAAAATATTGTCATATTTGTATTAAATACTTCTGTTCCAGAGTAATTTCATTAAATAAAACTACAAATAGATTTATTTGAAATAACATTAACATACACACATTGATAAAAAAAATTAGTTGATTTTCATGGAATAAAACAAAAGATAACCAAAACTTGTATATACTAAAAATGACGTTAAAAAATGGAATAAAGTATTTATTGTTTTGAATAGGTGTGTTAATAATAGCTATAAAAAATAATAAATTAATAGTCATTCCGGGTAACATTGGAATTCAATATAACATTGGACAAAAACCTGACTTATAAATATATATGACTGATTACTTTCTAAAAGAATAAAAAAAACTATCAATTTTTTTTTTATCTGTGTGGTACCACCGCTCGAGCCCAAGAGTAAGTATGTTTGGGGTAATGGACACAAATTCATGTTTTTTAAAAAATTCTTTGGATTAGAAGAGTATTTTATATGAAAAAAATATAGTTGAATGTTACTCGGAGAGATTTTTTAGTCAAAGATCAAGAAATTTGTTCATCGAAAATACTTAAGTCCAAAGTTACCCAAATATCAATATAAAATTGGACCACCCATAAAAACATCATTAAAGTTATGTTTTCATGCAATTTTATAAATTTGACCACAAAATGACTGTAGTTTAAATTATAAATTATCACGAAAATAAATATTTGTTATTACTTTTTCACAATTTTTATTATTTTACAAGAACACTACTAGTTTCGGGAGAGCTTTCCTTCCTCGACGGGCGATATAAAGCTAATCTAGTAAATACAGACTATTGTTCACTGTCTCATTATATAATCTATACAAAAACAAATGAATTAATCAGTAGCATCTAAAGCAGGGTGGTTATTCCACTTATATAAAGTGTTAGCATATATATGGATAGTTATCTAATATATATAAAGAATGTTAAGTGGAACATTCTTTCCCTCATTGATCATGTTTCCGTATCTGTACTTTAAATAACTATCCAATAAATGCTAACACCTAAGATTAGTGGAATAACCACCCTGCTTTAGATGTTACTGATTAATTAGTTTGTTTTTGTATAGATTCTATAATGACACAGTGAACAAAATATTCTGTATTTTCTAAATTAGATTTATATCACCCGTCGATGGGAGGAATGCTCTCCTGAAACTGTAGTAGTGTTCTTGTAAAAAAATAAAAATTGTGTAACACTAATAACAAAGTTTTATTTTCATAATAATTTATAATGAAGTGTTACGAAGTGAATGCCGATTCAATTAATAATATTAGTTTAAATTATATTGAAAAATAATTATGTTGCAATGTTAACAATGTATGTTATATTAATGTTTATTGTGCGGGTGTCGACTGTTATTAATTTTCAGTAAAAGATTTACTGTTGAGGTCTCAGAGTAATAATGCGTAACCTAGAGAGAAGCCCTTATCACTATGTTTCATAGAACGCAAGCGATGTTGGTTTTTTGGTTGGTAAACCAATTGGTGGCCATTTTGTTTTATTTGACAACATAAACATAACGGTTCGATCGGATGCTTTGGTAGCTGTGCTTGGCTTTGTTTGTAAATAACTTGGATATTTACGTTATAATAAATAAAAATCGACTATGGTGAATCGCAGTATGTTTGGTTGCAGCAGTAGGCGCGTTAAATGTGTTAATAGAATCAGTTTTCACACATAATTGATTCCGAATATTTTCCCATGATTAACATTGATTTTTGGCATTTATTGTCCGACACGTGTATTATGGTGCTTAAAAACTTTCCTTATATCAACATATTTACTTCAGATACTACTTTTTCTTAATTTAGGAGATAAATTTGTGAATTAAAGTATGTTTACTGTTGATAATAATAGTTGATTATGGGCAATATATCAGGGCCGCACTAGGCATCCATATAAAGTTTAAGTTTTTATCGAGTAGAGGTCGATTAAAATTTTATTCGAAAATAGCAACGTTAACCTTGAAATCGCATCTTAAATGAGGTGTCCAAATTTCAGGCAGCTACGACTCGCCATTTCGGAGATGTGACAGACAAACAAACAAACTCAACACAGGACTTTGGTTCAATGGAGTTGGGATTTATGTCTCAATAAATATAACATAAATATATTATGAATAAAATGAATAAATAAATAAAAAAATAAACACAAACATGTATTTTCAGTTTTATAAAATAAATATAGGCGAATTATAGAAAAATAGATTGGAATAACCCTGCAATGATAAATACACAGGTAAATAATATTTAAAAGTAATTACAATGTTATAGAATGGTTTTCCTACGTTTGGGCCCCTCTCTAGGTTACGCATTATTACTTTGAGGTTGAGGTCAATTTAAAAATTAAAAAAAACTCTTTTTAGTACACTGACAGCATTACATAATAAAATATTATTCCATAAATGAAACAAAAACATGCTACTTAAATTAGAATAACCTATGACAGTTTCAATCATTTATGAGTGCAGTAGAATCAACCACAAAAAATATCAAGTACATTTGACATAAAAAAGGATATCAAAGCTGTAATGCACCCCATTATAGCGCCTATCAGTAGTGAGAGTGTGAATATTCCAATAAAGTCACCAAACGCCCTGAAGAACGCCACAGTTTCAAAGCCTCCAGAACCAGCATATCTTTCTCCATAGTTTTGGATCGCCCTAGTGAAACATTTACAAAACATACTTTAGAAAACAGTATAAATAAATACAAGTTACAAATGAATAGGTGAATATGCAGTTGTCTAAAATGACCCCAATGAAACAGTCATATTATGCGATTTTATATTTATTATTTTTAGTAGAAAATTATTAATATACCGTAGTAAGTTGTTTTATATTGACATAATCTTTATTAATGCAGTTTATCTCTAAATGATATATTTTGTAAACACTTTTTCCTCTTAACGTAGTATTTGAGTAATAATGAAATAATGAGGCATAAGTAAATATCATTTTTAAACTAGATAAAACCTAATATAAATTTATCTTTCTGAACGTAATTCTTCATTAACAGTACGTCACATTTCTGTTGATATTATACCATTTTATAAATAATCACTGACATATAAATACACATATACATGCCCCGAGTTCTTAAAAATGATGAAACTTAACTCATGCCAAAACGCTCGTTCATGCCCAATGTGTATTTAGTTGTTCTTCGACCGCCAGCCAGGCGTGACGTTGAGAATCAAAACCAAAATGCCTGCTTGTGTTATGAAAGCGTGTAAAAATCTTTAGGATAAACATTGCAAAAAGGATTGTGTAACTTTTCATTGGTAAATATTTGTATATGAGTGATTAAAAAAGCTTAAAACAATTAATATTAAAAAATAAATATTATTTTTTGTAAACGCCAAACTACGTCTAGCGGCGCAGTTGCGAAGCACTTTTTAGTTACAGTGAAGGATGGATAGGGATACTTTAACAAAATATTGTAAACGTGATTTAATATTATTTTATAATTCCTTAAAATCCAATGAAAAGAAATAAATGGGATGAAATTATAACGAATTTAAGGAAAGAATCTGATTGGGATCCACCAAAAACGAATATTGATTGTTAATGCTGAAATATTTTTTATTTTAAACCAAAAATGAGTATCCTCCAATTTTTGGTAGCATAATATATGCATGTTCATTTAATGCAGCCCTGGTATAAATAAACAGACTTAGTATATAGGTACGTTTTTCTGACACTACTTTTAAAAATATTTTACTCTATGCGTCTCTGTATTAATGTCAATACGTAATCAAATAAATGTTCATAAACTTAAAAAAATATTCCATCAACTGGATTTTTGCTAGTCACTTTATATCTCCTAAAAAACAGTGATGAAACTATGACTACATATGTCTACGACATGATTATAAGATTAAAACTAAAACTGGGGACATGTAACTAACCACACATTAATGATAAATAATAATACGGATTGTGTGAGGCATATGCAATGGGAAAAAACAGTTGAATGTGTTAAAGGTACATGCATATGTTGATTAGTATTGCTGATAAAGAAGCATTTAATCAAATTGGAACAGGCAATTTGATATTATAGCATAAACCTGTTAAATTATTTCTGCTAACAGTTTAATAATTATCATTGTGATAATTTGTATGCAAAATTATAACATTATATAGATAAAACTAAGGAAATATAACACAAGAATACAAGCACTAGTAACATTTTTTTTAAAATAAAATTATGTATCAAATAAAAAGATATTAAATGATAAATTTAAAAAATTCTATCATTTTTTCATTTCCATACATGGGTATGTGTTTCGCATTGTAATTCTTTAAGAGATACCATTTTAAATGATCACATTGTTTGTTAAGGCTGTAGTCGAGTAAAACGAACGCAAAATTAGGAAATCATATGATTTTGCCATTTTAAAACGAATGTTTTTTTTTAATCGGGCAATAATAAAAAAACATAAATTAGATAAAAACAATATTTTTTAAAAGGTATGTGATTTAAAATGCTTGTATTTTTTATTTTTTTTTAAATATAAAAATTTAGCTGCGGCCACTTTTATGTTGAATGCATTATCTTCAAATTATTACGACAAATTTTTGTTCAATACTTAGTCTTTGAGATCCCAGATACCTATGTTTAGTCTAAATTTGAAATGGCGTAATCTGCCGGTTAAAAAGTTATTATATTTCAGTTAAATAAAACTTTTAAGTATATTTTTTAACAGAAATACCTTTACAAAATATTGTTTTTATCTAATTTATGTTTTTTTATTATTGCCCGATTAAAAAAAAGCATTAGTTTTAAAATGACAAAATTGTATGATTTCCTAATTTTGCGTTCGTTTTCCCTTAAGTATATTCCCTAATATTAATAAATATTTTTAATATGACATAATGTATATAAGTTACGCATTCCACATTTAACATGATAGATTAAATGATACCCACCCACTAAGGACAAGAGCAACAGCATCATTTAGCACGCTTTCTCCGAACACAAGGGCATAAAGATTGACATCTACGTGAAGGTCAGAAAATATTGCCAAGATTGTGAGAGGATCGGTAGGACTGAGGAGTGCTCCGAAGTAAAGCGTATCGAGAAAGGTGAATCCAGTGGCCAGGTGCCTCGGCATCAGTTGGACGAAGCCGTACATTAACAGACCGATGAAAAAGGATGACATTGTCGTCCCAATTATAGCATAGGTTAGTATAGCTCCCAAGTTGCGAAAGAAATATTTCTGAAATATTATATCATAAATGCACAATATAATTGTATTTACACAGTAATATTTTTATAGGCCAAACTTTGTAATGAAGAAATATATTTTTATATAAAAGAGAAAGAAAAGCACTGAAAGAAAGTATTTAATTGTAGTTTAAGCATATCAAAAGATTATACTTGTGCCAAATGCAATAAAAAACAGACGTTCAATAAACAAATCCAATTATTACAATGACTCAGTGGGTTCACAAAGAAATTTAAATATATTATAATCAGTATTAAAGGGGGAAACGACCCATATTTTTATGATAACCAAAACGAAATTTATTAAAATCAGAAACATTTTTATATTTTAAAGCAATGTTGTGGATTCACTCAGATTAAACTATATGCAAGATATCAGATAAGGTTTATCTGATGTTATTTTAATTTATATATTTTTCATTAGACATTAGGGATTAAAATAAATAGATATGTACATAATTATTACTATAACCAGCATTACATTATAGCCACCCATATTGTCATTACTAACCTTACAAAATGCACAGGACAACACAAACCCTTTCAAGCTTATCGGGTGTGAAATATGGTTATATTTTCTTAGGGAAATAGGGTTATATTATTAATCATTTTTGGCAATGCTCCGAGACAATAAAAATTACAATAGATATGCACGTAAAATAAGGGTAAATTTAATGTGTAGAAAAGACAACACCTGTAATATTATTTAACTAGCCATATTTTTCATGAAAAAAAGCTTGAATCCCACTTCCATTAATTAGCATTAAATAGCTATTTTATATTTGTTCAAACTCATAATATTAAGCATGCTTCAACGGAAACTGTTACAAAAATACATATTCATATATAAATAATAAATGTGCAGAATTGCTTTAATTATTGGTTGATAAGAATTAGGCACATTTGATAACTTACTCTTTTTAAACAGTAACCAGCATGAAAAATGATGGGGGGTAAAATAATATTGAAGAAAATTTCTGGATCAAATGTTGCTTTTAAATCAATCTCATTATCCTCTACATTCACTATTTCTCCAGTGAATGAATAAGCGTACGTCTTGTTTGGCATTTGGCCAGAAGCTACAATAATAATAAACAATGGTGAAACATTTTTTTTTTAAACCGCATTCAGTAAATAGAAAACATTTTTAATTTATTGTTTTTTTTATTTACAAATTTTTAATTGTGTGTAGTTACCAGGCGGTACAGGAGGTTGTAGTACTCCTGGAAACTTAAGCCATAGCATATCCGGTGGTACAGAGAGATTATATTTGGTTTGAGATTCTGGAGTAACATTGATATGTGATATTTTACTAGTAGTACCTGCATAACGAATTATGGCACCTACAATTAAACCTGAAAAAGAAATACACAAACTACTGTGGTAATCTACACTTAGTATAGAAATAGTGTATTTTGAGCATAAAAAAACATTTTAAACATCAGTGGCACTTATGATATTACCACACTATTATTATCCAATAGTAATGCATACACCGCTTAAATTTGAATAGATTTTTGAGAAATAATAAACTTTGTAATCAGTGTAATAAGTATTTTACAAATCTAAAGAATTACTACACAAATATAGTTTCCGATTACTAAGAACTCTTTGCGACATTAATTGTTAAATTTATAACTATGATAATAACATTATCATAATTTCCTTATCTACACCAGGTGGCACATAGGGCACTTGGATTGATATGCCAATTATGCAGTGTATCGGTATAATTTTTTACATGGAAGGCAAAATGATCAGTCTTATCTACACTTCAGTGCCATTCCAGACACAGTAAAAAACGTATTTTTTAATGATAATGTTAATTGAATACCTATTGGGTATTTAGAACATTAGTGTTTATCTTCCTATAATTAATACAATTTGATAACTACTACCTATGTAACTACCCTTTATTCCTTTTCTGAAAATTTGTACCCTGGACGTTTAACATTTAACACATCGCCAAAACATCGTAACCAACAGAAGCAATATTTTACGGGAGAATATTTCTTCTTCTCGATTATCAAGGAATAGACTTTGAGAACCAAGTTTAGTCTTAAATATTTATTTTATTGATATCAATAAAATAAATAGTCAAAACAGAGTTTGATTTCGAATGTAGGGGGCGAAGAGTTCTCCTGTAAAATATTGTTTTTGTTGGTTACGATGTTTTGACGATCATGGCTCGACATGTTGTCAGATAATGTATTTTAGGTTTCTACATGTTTGATAAGATTTAAAATAAGATTGATAAGATTTTAAAACAGTAATGTTCTGATACCAGTCGGCATATTACATTTATTTGAGTGATTTTACTCAAATTAAACACCTAGTATTTAATGATATAAACTTTAGCTCGCACTATTTTTAAAACCAATAGTAAAATATGCTAAATGCTTAACTTATTTAGGGACAAATCGATGATAAAAACCATAAAAGGTCACATGTCTTCAGATTTGCTTTGCTGAAGTAGAAACCAATATTCCTTAATTTTACTAAAATAAACATTGTGCCTAATTACAAGCCTTTTGACTGATCATCCAATTCATCTACTTAGATTCATATCGGATTAAAATATTTAGGTATTTTATTATTATTAACAAATCATTAAAAAAAATATCTGTACGTAGATATTAAAATATGCATAACATAATGTGTCGAGTTAACAATATTTTCATTAGGTAGCATGCAAACTTACACAAAAAATGTGTATGTGAGAATTGAATGTATTTGTAAGCATTTCAGGTGATAATAATTGGACAAATCTTTGTTTTTTTAAGTACAATAGCAGGAATGTATTTCGTTCTAGAATGACAACATAATCTAGTGGCGAAAATTATATTTATGAAAACATTAAATGCTTTTCGTCATTTATCTTCGTTAGAAAATTAACCAACGACTTACGAGGTTTAATTATTAAGAAAAATTATAAATATAAAAGCAGTATGCAGTCCCAACATGAATAAATGTTATCGCGTGCGTCATAAATACCAAAATATAAATTAATAATATGTATGAAAAAAGCATATAATTAAATTTAGTAATTCTGATATAAAAATGAATTAAAATCATTACCATAAATAACTGCCAATCCTGTTTCGTGCAGCCAGCTGACTCGGCGATGTTTAAATACCCAAATAGTTAATACTGTTAGAGTAAGCAAAAATGTGTAAATCAACAAATTTAAACTATCTATTCTATGTAGTAACGTAGCTTTTGCATCTAAGGCTATATCCGTGCCAGACGCGTTGCACAACACTACACATTGCAAAAAATAAAAACTAATTATTATTTTACTAAAACTTGAAGGATCCATTGTGGCATTGCAATGGACGACTCCTATTTTGCGCACCTCCGAAATAAATTTCTGTGATCAAACTGAAACTGATTTTGACAGCGGCACGAAGGTTGCCAGCCTAACGGAGCTGCCATATGAAGAAAAACGATTTGTCTATGACACTTTATTTGTTCGTTTCATTGAATCAAGTTGTCTCTGGAATATTGTTGTCAGCTGTCAATAGCTTTTTAGGTTATTTCGGCTCTTTATAAATATGTATATTATTTGAGGTCTTTCAGAAACACACAGGATTGATGAGCAAAAAATATTTCAGTTACAAAAATGAAGCTGGTATGTAAATCATTTATCCTCATACAGTTAATTCATGTTTATTATTTATCCTCATACAGTTAATTTATTTTCTTTACTGCTTACTAATTTATTTTATGAATTAAAAAATATTTTTATTCAACAGTATAGTCTCAGTAATGATGCTGCTAAACCGTGCCTGGTGATAAGCTTTAAGGAACTGTATTTGATGTTGGATTGTGGACTTTCTGCCAGTTCTGCGTTAAGTTTCCTTCCACTTCCATTAGTACCGAGTGCCAGATTGTTATCCTTACCCACATATATGCCGCCGCATCTAATCGATCCACTTTTAGAAGGGGTAACGAATACCGTTTAATTTCAAATTGCAAAATTTTGATTGTAATATTTACTAACATTTTCTTAGAAATGATTTATTTAAAAAAACTATAAGAAAAATGAAATAGGGTGGAGATAAGTCCGCCTTGTAGTGCAGTGGCTGTCTATTCATCTATCATGCTCGAGGTTCTGGGTTCGATTCATGGAAGTGTAAACTATTGGTTTTACACTAGGCATGGGTAACTCGAGATTATTTTTGAGCTGGAGTTTTGAACCGGCTTGAAGATCAGCTCACATTATTTCACACAACTGCAGTGAGCAACGAAACGGGTCACACTGTTCGGCTCAAATTCGATTTACTGGCGATTTTCGTCACATGCCGTGATGGCTTACGGATAATAGGGATTTACTGTTTACACAGGTCGATCTTCGCCGTGCAGCCAGTCGCCGTGCGGGGTTATGTACTATATCAAGGATCTTTAAATCAAATAACCGGTAAAAAACAGTGACGCCAGGAATCCTTTTTCCAAGATAAATAACCCAAGAGTAAAATGTGTGTTCTTTTTTATTATTTTTAAATATTCTTTATTCGGATAACCAACAGCTACATTTATCATATATAAAAAACAAAACATAAAAAAACGCCAATTCCAATATTGTAGCCAGTTTGTAGCCGTTTTACAAAATTCGGTCACATTCATAATATATTATCAAACACAAATAAATGTATGGTTCACCAAATCACCGCTAACGATCTGAGTCAGCTGACCTGATATTTAATTTTCTGTAAAGCGTCGCGTATACGTACGGTTCGAACAAAACTCACAATATACTGCTGTGAGCTGCCTCTTAGAAATTTGAACTGCAGGTCAACAAATCAAAGCTTTCGAACTGTCTTTTTGAACCAGTTCGAAATTGAGTTACCCATGCCTATTTTACACTGCAATATTACATTGTTCCTGGATTTTCACCTTAAGTGTAAGATTGATCACCTTACATTCCATGTAACAAAAATGATTTAACATATTCTGCAATTGGAACATCAATACAATGCCCTATGCACCACCGGGTGCAGATGATGATGGTGATGTTTTCAACATTCACACATCGAGTACGAGTATTTAATTGGATTAATGTTTGAAAAGAAACATGTTTTAGTAGAAAATTTCTTAGCGATATTTATAATTTATTTTTAATTGAATCAGAAGTTAATCTTTCTAAATTCCATAGTCGATGGTTATACTGAAATAAGTGGATTTCAAATACCATTTTATTTTTTTACTTACGGATCTGTGACACTAGAATCTTCTGTTTAAACCTTGCTAGAACCTTTTTGCATATGAAATAGTTATATGGAAGTTGAAACTTAAGCAGAAGATTCTAGTATTCTGCTTAAACCTTGCTAGAACCTTTTTGCATATGAAATAATTAAATGTAAGCTGAAACTGCTATGTACATTTTTTATTAGGAATTGAAAGAATGTTGCGGTCGAGTATTTGTGGACAGTGCTCCTGAGTTCTGTCCCCCGTTAGATAAAGTGATTGATTTCTCGCAACTAGATGTTATCCTCATATCTAACTACACATGTATGATGGCTCTTCCTTTCATCACAGAAGGGACGGGATTCAAAGGTGTTGTCTATGCTACTGAACCAACGTTACAAATTGGAAGGTATGTGATTTGTATGAGTTGTTATTGTTATTGTTATTATTTCACGATTTGTCAATGTACAGCGTTAACCTTCAAAAAGTGAGATTTAATTGCCAGAGACAACCGTTTCATTAATTCTGCTGAAAAATCAGATTTTTCTATCGAAATTTCATATAAATTGAATCAATCCATTAAAAATTGGTAGAATTCGACCAGATTTCAGCAAATCATTTGACCTCTTGCAAATAAGTAGATCTACCGATAAATAATTGGTAGTGTTGATTAATAAAAAAAGATTATTCTAAAATATTATTTTATAAAATAAATAAGCTCTAGAAATAAATAATAAAATTAGACCTAGATCCATTTATTGAGAGGAAGTGGTAATTATTATTTTTAATTAAAGCTTTTTCTTGGAAGAACTCGTGGAATTTATTGAACAAGCTCCCAAGGCCATGGTAGCCAGTCAGTGGAAGGAGGCACTCCATGTTCTTCCTCCTCCATTGTCAGATGTCCTGAAGCCGCGGTCTTGGAAGAGACTTTATAATACTGAAACCCTCGCTAAAGCTCTCTCTAGAGTGCGTATTGTAGGATATGATCAGAAAATTGTGAGTATAATAATAATAATGTTTGGATAATTTTTATAGCGCCATTTTTGTAGATGTATATACATGGTTGCTCATCTAATGGCATGTTAAAATAACGCTATCCTGTGTTATACATTGTATCTTTTTTTGTCTAATTCAGTAAACCAATAAAGAACTCATACCTCTTCCAATGAATATAAAAAAAGTGATAAAAACAAGTGACACTGATACTAACATTCTTAATAGACTAATGTTGCAATTGTTTAATTCTTTATTTTACCGTAAAATAACAATGATTCAATTGTGATAAATTCATACCTAGATAAAATAGCGTAGATGTTCTGTTCTAAAAATATTTGGTTTTATTAAATTCTTATCTGTATTATCAAACTGTTAGCAAAGTAATGATTTATCAAACTTCTTTATGTAATTTAACATTTATTTTGCTATTCTTTTTAATTTTACAACTGTCACAACTCAAAATTTAATTTATAATAGTACGTATTTTATTTCATTTCCACCGGTTGTATTATCGTGTACATTTTATTTTAGGATGTCAATGGAGCACTTCAAGTGATGCCAGTTAGTTCTGGTTACTGCTTGGGTTCCAGTAACTGGGTTTTGACTTCAGCCCATGAGAAGATTGCTTACGTTAGTGGATCTAGTACACTGACAACTCACCCCAAGCCCATCAACCAGACTGCTCTTAAAAATGCAGATTTACTCATTATTGCTGGGCTCACCCAAACTCCTGCACATAATCCGGATAATATGCTAGGAGACCTCTGTATGCATGCAGGTGTGGCAATTATTTTATTGCAAAGAAAAACTTCATTTGATTAACTCCTTGAATGCTTTTAAAAGGTATCTGCAGAAAGTATGTTTTGTTTGACAGGTCAAAGAAAATAAATTCACATTCAGAAGAAAAAAATTTTTTTAAAAAAAAACAAAAAAATCCAATTCAAAATAAAAAAAAATGTGAAAAAATCTTTGGACATTAAACCATTTTTCTATATAACTCCCACCATTTTGTAAGTACTTGTCATAACGCGGTACAATCTGTATTTCCTCTTCATAAAAGGATGCTGCCTCCTTTATAAAAGGGGACACCCACTTTGTTCATCGTCATGCACATTATCACGACTTTCATTGAACTGTATCACCCATCTCCTTACTTTTGGATCACTCATCACATGTTCACCGTATACCTCACAGATCTGTTGATGAATGTGGACTGGATAATGTTATTCGCATTAAGGAAACAGTTTACAGACCTTATCTCACCGGCAGTATTTACGATTTTATTCAGAATTTCTAACAAGCACTACGAAGCGTACATAAGTCGGCTAACTCATAATGGCGTCATCTCTGTCTTAATAGGTCAGGGTCAGTACCACGCATGTGGGAAACTGCGATCGCAGCGCCACAATGACATGGAATACAAACGGCACATACTTTTTGGATTTACCGCATATATACTGTTTCTTAAAAGTTTAAATAATCAGTTGATATTTATGGGCGGGCCAAAATATCAGACTTCCGCTTTATTGCATTTTTTAAGGTTAAGGTCCTAATTATCAGGATATATTAGTATTTACTACTACTATTACTACAAATTTTTGTAAAATGCATTAATTTGTATCCCCAAACTCATTATCTATTTTATTATTTTAAAAAAAGATAAAAAATTAGTTGCGTACATATATTTTTGTGTAAAATAAATTATATTTAAATATGCCTTTTAAATACTTAATATTTTTCATTCAAAAGCTTACAAAAGATAATTTTATGAAGACAGTTCATTTATCTTTTTTTTTCTTCCAATTAGGACTATTCCAATTAGACTAGGTCTATTTAGATAAAATCAGAAGAGGGTTAAATTCCAGCATTAGTTTTAAAAGATTTGAACACACTCAAAATATTTTTTTTTTCTGTTTTAGCTTTGACATTAAGAGGCGGAGGCTCCGTGCTAATCCCATGTTACCCCAGCGGTGTTGTGTATGATCTCTTCGAGTGCCTCTCAGGACACTTGGATAACTCTGGATTGACTCAAGTTCCCATGTTTTTCATATCGCCTGTTGCTGACTCTTCACTAGCGTATTCCAATATCCTGGCAGAGTGGTTATCGACGGCAAAACAGAACAAAGTTTACCTCCCAGAAGAGCCATTCCCACATGCCTTTTTAGTAAAAAATGCAAGGTTAAAGCACTTTAAGCACATTCATAGCGAAGGATTTAGTACTGAATATAGACAGGTAGCAAATATTTTTTTAAACTTTTGTTACAATTTTTTTCTATTATCTGCAGTTTTTAATTATAATTCATTTGACATTTCAGCCGTGCGTAGTTTTTTGTGGACACCCTAGTTTAAGATTTGGCGATGCTGTTCATTTTATTGAAATGTGGAGTTCCAATCCATTACATGCTGTGATATTTACTGGTAATTATTTAATCTAGAGCATTTCTTTACATAGTATCAAATACTTGCAAGCCAATTAAATTTTGTAATATTATACAATAATAATATTGTCTATTTTAGAACCAGATTTTCCCTATACTGAAGCACTGGCACCGTTCCAGCCTATAGCGATGAAAGTATTTCACTGCCCCATAGATACTTCACTGAATTTCTCCCAAGCTAATAAGCTTATTAAAGATCTTCGACCGCAAGCATTGGTAGCTCCGGAGCAGTACATTACACCTCCATTGACTGCTCCACCCAAGTCATCCTTGGTTATAGAAGTAAGGATCTTTATTCAATTAATTATAATATCAGATATTCGAAATTTGTGCTGTTTTACCTTATTATACAAGTATATGAACACATTTTTTGTAGTAAATGTATTGTGTACTCATGCCCACACCAAAAAATGTAAAACAAAAAAAAGTAAGTCCTCTCTTTATATTTCCACGACTATGTTTTGTTGATTGAAAATGTATCAATCTCTGAAAATGCGTTGTTTGCATATTCTATATAAATGAATATTGGTTTACTTACATTCAAATAAATGTTTTCAATTCTATAGTGTCAATCATAAGATGAAATTGTGGCATTAATACTCATTTGTTAATATTTCAGGATCGTCCAGTTTTGTCCTTCAAGCGAGGCAGTGTTGTTAGACTCCCCCTTAAAAGAAAACAAGATAGAGTATGGATGGACCCAGCGGTAGCAGCTACGTTGGCACCCCAGGAGCTAAAACCGGGGTTTCACGCCGCCACGATATCGGTAGAAATGACTGTCAAGGATAACCAACATCAGTTCTTGCTTTTAGACCCCAATTCAAAAACCAATCCATCATCCGAGCCGCTTCCCGAAACAGTGATGAAAAATATTCGATACGAGTTTAGTAACCTCGATGTTGACGAGTTCATACGGAATTTGGCTCAGGAAGGGATTATGGATGCCAAAGTGGAAAGAGGTCCTAGTGGATGTATTATTCATTTACAATCTCAAGATACGCTTATTCAAGTAGACAGTAAATCAACTCATATTTTCTGTGAAGGAGAATTATCTCTCAGGCTCAAGCTGCGTGATATTCTTCTCAAGTGCCTACAAAAATTTTAAGGTGTAGGTGTAGTGGTTAACACATTTTGTTACCACGCAGAGGTTCAACATGAAATATTTATTTAAGAAGTGTCTTTTCACTGTCATTACCCCAGACTGGCTCTGAAGCGTAAGATACTCTGCCATTAGTGTACTCATTCCCCATTCTGTGTGGGATAAAGGAAGGAAGAAGGAAGTTTACTTTAAGCGATAATTTAAAATAAGTTTTTTTTAGTAAAACATTTTAAAAATATGTTTTAAGCATTTTTAATTACACACTCTTTCAGGAAAAAATTACACCAATCCTATAATATTTTGTACTTTATATGAATACCAAATATGTGTAGTGAAACATATTAAATTTTACAATATAATATTGTTTAGAAAATTACTAAACTAAAACTAATTATCTTAATACATAAATCAAGAAATAATTCCTCTGAGAGCAATTCAATGACATTATATTATTTACAAGTATAGTCAGAATGTTCGTTTTATTCATCTTTTGAATGAGTTTTTTGTTAGGTTATGTAAATATTTTTAGAAATATTCTGTACTACCTTTGGTAAATGAATACACAAGTTGTGATTTCACTAGTTTATAACAACTTTTTTTTAAACAGTCGAGAAAGTAAAACAAAATATGTATGTTAAAAATGGCACTTAGATCACAATTGATAAATATTTTAATACTCTTCCTCTAAATAATTAAACATTTTCTATACTGTTATTTATCATAATATACCAAATAATAGTGTATGTGTATATACATGAATCATTAAAAATACCAATCTAAGTATACTACATTCAAAGAAACATAAATATTATTTATTTATTTCTACTATACCTATAGGTATTCTACATTTTATGAATACATTAATTGTAAATGGTAATTAAAAAAAAAATAATAAAGCAACACTGTTTGATTATAAATGTATATAGATTTGGCAAATTACTGGTTGCTATTTTTATAAAAAAACCATTATAATTATTACAACATATTTTTGACTACATGTCATGTCCAAATGTTGTAGACAAGTAATGGATGAGAAAGGTGGTATTTTTTTGTATGCTACAGTTTTAAAAAAATTATAGAGGAAATAATCAAGCACTTATCGGAATTATAAGTTATGCCCTGAGATCATTAATTTAAATTAAAAAAAACGAGTATAAAATGGACTACATTATGTATGATACGATAGATAATTTGCTAAGAAAATTATGCAGGTTATACTTAAGTTTTTAATTTATTCTTTGTTTTTGCATTATATACTATATTAAATAATAAAAATAATGTGTCCTCACTGGGGTAACTAAAATGATTTTTTTACATGTAAGAGTACACATAGAAAACATTTTTTTTAGAAAAAGAAATATTTGCGTTCTTACAATTTACCCAAATATTTAATTTTGAGGGCCATTTTCAACGAGTTGTAAATAACTCACTATTAGAAAATGGAATCAAGTTGGAGTAGAGTGGGATTCGAACCACAGACCTTTGGTCCGTGAGTCCGAGACACTAGCCACAAGACCACAACCCAATTAATTAGATATCATATGGAATTTTCTCAAAATAATAATACAGATACACTGTTTATCAATCACCATTTCATAAAACATAAATTATCATATTTTGTAAAAAAATAATAAAATACTGCTTATTTTTATATATCTACATAATATAAACAATCATAAAGTAGATGTCAACTGCGATAAAATACAGCACAATCTAAAATTACAAAAATTCATGAATATCTAGAGTGGCAAATTTTTAAATAGTCGAATTACTGTATTTTTCAGCGCATATATTATGATATACTTGGATATGAAAAACTCTACTCCGGATCTTTATTATGAATGCTAAATTTGAAAACATCAGTTACCAGATTCTGTATTGGATTTGCGTATGTTTTTAATATTCTATGTCCAGGCTGATGAAGAATATAGTTCTGTTTGTGAAACAAGACGATCGTTTTCGACTTGATGGCTACTCTCAGGTAAAACTACTAATTAAGTGGAGAAAGTCAATCTCGTAGTGTAGTAGTTCGCGCATTCACCTACCATTCTCGAGGCCTCGAGTTCGATTCCTGGCAGGGTCAATAAGATTGTTTTAATGGTGGTCTAACACTGCAATATTTCACAGTCACTGTACTGGTACATGTAATTTTTTATATTTATGCAGTGATTTGTTAATAACAACTATTGTTAAGATGAAATGCCCTACACTTTGATGTTTCATTTAATATTATTAAAATGACTGGATAAACTTTTTGGAAACTCTTCTTTTTAATATAGCTGCTAATTAAGTATATTTCTTTAGCTATGTGCCTTTTTTATAAAACATTCTCTAGATTTTAAGTCTTTTTTTAAGACTTCAGAGCAGAGATTTTTTATTGTTTACATCATGTCAAAAGCTCTTTGCTGTCGATCTGTCATTTGGGAGTTCTTCCTCATTTTTTTATGCCTTCTTCTACGGTTATTGCGGCAAGCTGTTCCTCCTTGCCAAAAGCCAGCTCTGCACGTGAGGATCTTAGGGGCGGACAGCCTGCTGGCGTTCTCACACCACACGCTGCACACCGAGCCCTCGGGAGCTGCTGAAGAAGGTATTTTCTCGTCCGTGGAAGGGGTGTCACAGGTCATTCGTCCATGGCGGGATATAGGATGCATATCACACCAGGTGCCCTCCGGTGGTTCTGAAAAAAAAGCGTTTTTATAAAAATAATATTTACACAATAATTATAGATATGATACAGATTAATATAATATTATAAAAGAACACAAATTAATACAAGATCAAAAAATATGAGAGCATAAAAAGGTACATTTCTGGATTGTAAAAGAGATGATATACCTACTGATATATTTTTTTAACCTGTGCTTAATATGTTGCTAAAATAATTTGTGGGTTCAATACTAATCTCAAAATCACCTGTCTTAGATAATGGTGATCAAAATTTTTGCCTTCATAAATCATCATATCACTTCAACAAGGATAGTAATTGAATGCATAATATATTGTTTAAACTCTTCACTAAGAGTGCAAGGAAGCCTCTAAATGTATTGACATTACTAAAAATTACTTTATTATTTTTAAAATATCAAAACCGCCAAAATTTGAGATGACTAGTTGGCCATGGAGCCCATGAATTGTTATATCGTCGGTAATATTGCAATACCCCGTAACCTTTTTTATTTACGAAAATGTATTTCTGCAAAAAAAAATTTATAGGGGCTAAGAGCTGTTAGTTTTAAATGATTATTTTTACTCTAAATATTGATAGTTTTTTTGATGCTCCAGTGGAATTTTTAGCTGATTAAAATCGTAAGTAACATATTAACAGAACATTTTTTAAGATCCCCTTCCAAAAAAGACAATGAATTGTTACGCGGTAGTGCAGTATCACCGATGATTTAATATAGATTATATATATCAATAAATGGTTTTTTAGATAGGTTTACCTTGACATGTCGGCATTTTTCCAGACCACTTCATATCGTCTTTACAAAACAGTCTGGCTTTACCCTTGAGTTTGTGCTGAGGATTTTTGCAGGAAAATCGACACGCTGCTCCCCATAGAGACCCCTTAGGACATGTCATCTTCAGGTCGGGAGATGGCGCGGGAAGAGGTTCACAATGTCGCACAACAACATTGAAACGGTACTGACACAACTGTTGGGTCTGTAAAAATATCCAACGTTACTGAATGCTTAGAAGAAAAATCTATTTGTCATCATGTATCTTTTTTTATGTTATTGTAAATCAAAATTTTACTTCAATAAGAAAGCCAATGCTGACCGTTTTTTATTGATCTTTTTGTAGAACATATATGTACAGGCGGGCTTATCGCTTTAAGCAATATCTTCCAACAAACCAAAAAAGACTGATGTACGTTGCTCAAGGATTCTACTGTTGTTTAGTTTAGTGGGAAAAAGTGGTGAAAATCTAGTTCACAACGGAAATTATACTACTACTAGATGACTCATCTTTTAAATAAATAATAACAGAACTTTAAAGTTATGATTTTTCAAAAATCAGATGCAATAATTGTCAATAAGGAAAATATCTACAAAAAAAGTTAAAACATAATCAGCACTTATTAGAAAAACCATCATCTCTGAGAAAAAACATGTTCACACCAGCCTAAAATTAAATTTCAACATATTTTATTATCATATTGGCTTGGAAGATCAAATAATAAAAAGTGCAAAATGATAAAAATATAAATATCTATATTTGTGGAAAAAATGTAATAATGATAACTCCAATAGGCGGAGCTGGCATATGGATTGAAAAATTCTTCCCAACTCTGACTCCTCCAATTGGCGGAACCGGCGGAAAATTCCATCTTTTGTAAAAATAATCATAAAATTTAAGCCTTTTATAAGAAAATACGGCTTCATTAATAAAAAAAAATAAGAGACATATTTTATTAAGTCTTGTATTTTATGTTGACTCCTGTGAAATCCTATGTTAACCCATGTTAACAAGAAAAATGCGTAAAAATACAAAGGTATTAAAATAACACATACTGTAACAAAATATCACATACTGTGCTCAGACAAAAATCATTCTACGATTATCAATCACGAAATTAGCAATAGTTTACAGCAAAACAATGGGCCGTAGGTACTCTGGTCGAGAATTGTAGCACAGGGATGAACAAAAGGACATCTCCATAGCTGTAGCGCGTCGTTACTCTGAGGTCTGTTTATATATATTATGTACTTATAACTCAATAGGTTTATGGTTTTTTTAAATAAAAAGTTCGTTTTTAATTGAAGACATGAGTGTATGAAGAAGTTGTAACATTTTTTTTTAAATGAGCTATTTTTCATAAATGGAGTTTTTATGTACCGCCCATAGTTTCTCAATTACCCCCCCCCCCCCCCCCTGCACGACATCCTGCCTGTGCGCATGCATGAAGTGGCCGCGTAATGTTGCCAGACCGCGAACAATTATTATCGTAACGCAAATATAAGTTAATTTTGTGTTGTGTTATGTTTTACCACAAAAAATATTTTACTGACTGAACTACAAAAAAACCGGTACTTTCATATATTACCCGTGCCTTATAGGAAAACGTTAAAAAGGACATTAAATAATCATTTGGTAATTGAGTAAATTAATACCGTTTAATTTTATACCTTAGTATAAAATTAAATTATAAAAGCCTTAGCTTATTAATTGAAAGCCGGGTAAACAAAATCGACTACCTTGGCAATACTAACAAAATGTCCATCTTGTTTTATTTCGCAATCTGATAGACGGTAAAATAATCGAATTCTTAAATAATATTATTTGTGAATTCGCTACTTACACATGAAATGTGATCCCACCCTATTCCCATTTAATCCCAGCAGTATTTTGACACTTCAAAACGCACTAAGCGACGTCTACAGAGTAAGACAGACAGACGTAGAGTAGACGTCGCTTAGTGCGCAACTGCCGATTTTAATGGCCAAAACGTAAAACTGCTCTTTTATGAGTAGTTTAGTCGGCTTTAATTTGATGCGCGTACGCGGTTTTTGGACTTATAATAAAATTCTATGGTACCCCTTTCACATAAAGCCAACTACAGTATAAAAAGTAACAACAAACAAATTTTTAGAGCGAATGAAGGTGTTATTTTATTAATAATTGTATTGGTGTTCAAAACTTAAATCCCAGATATCTTTGCTTTTTGTTTTTGTCACATAACACCTTTAACCACTCACGTCTTCAATTGTGTACGATTTTGGACGTTGAAATAATAAAAAAATACCTGATTTCCGACGACAATAGATCCCACAGTAATGTGGCTTCCCTCCTTGAGCAGGTCTCCTATACGGGGCCCATACAGGGCGTGGAAGGTGGCCCCCAGGGGCGGCGCCTCAGCCGAGCCACACGCCTGCAGGGGCGGCTGCTCTAGGGCGGCGCGGTCGCGCCCCCTCGCGGCCACAGCCGTACGCTCCGCTGGACACCGCACGCACGGGGCGTCTTTTGACGGCGAGTGCGGGAGATTTGAATCTGAAATATTCAAAAGATTTTGAATTCGACGTATTATTTATTCTGGTTATTATTTACTCTGCTATTCGACCATGGTCAAGAACTTCAAAACAAAAATTTCGCGTAAAATAAAAATCTTTGAAAAAAAAAAATAATTGCGATTTAAAACGTCAGGTCAGAAGAAAGTGTGAATGAAAGAATTTTGAATTTTTGTAAAACTATTTTTTTTTAAATAAAAAAATATATATTTGCGTTCTTACGATTATGTGTACATAAACAAATATTTCAATTTTGAGGCCAATTTCAACGAGTTGTATTTAACTCACTATTAGAAAATTGACTCACTATCGAACCTCAGACCTCTGATCCGTGAGTCCGCAACACTAGCCACGGGACCACAACCCGATTAAATATTTTTTTAATTCTTAAATAAATTCTTAAAATCTAGCACGCGAACTGAAAATCCGATGTAGGTAGTTTGATATAGATTTTTAATCTTTCATTGTGGCTTTTGAAATAAATTTAACATGGAATTTAATAAGTGCTTTGGTGCAATTTCAGAACTAATAAAACGTTTTATTAAGGTAGGAATAGTATTAACCCCTAACCGCATTAATTACTAAGGATATTGACAAAGTGTTTTTTTTAAAATTACACTAGAAAAAATATAAAGGTAAGAACCATATATCGCTTCGTATGCATTCATGTAAATAAACGCAAACATCATATTCTTTGTAACAAGTCAAACGTGCCTGAAAGTCTTTATATCAATTTATGGCATAAGATATTTTAAAAACTTACGGCCGTATTCAGCACCAAAACCTAAGATGAGAAAAATACGTTCTTCACCTCGAATTTTGATTGTGAATACGGGCATTAGTTTAAGAAATGAGATTTTTGTCCATATAGGAAAATGAAAAGCACACAATGAAATCCTAAGAACGTAAGTATTTGTTGTACAAAAAAAGTAACAGTTTAAAAATTATAAAGACAAATTCACCTGCTAGCGAGTTCTCCATACTTTCATCTGAAGACCGTTGGGATTTCCTCGATACAGTTTCGGGGCGCACCCTGATCGTGGCTCCTCGCAGTCGGATATTTACTCCATCCGATGTTCTGGACTCTTCTTTATCGTTTCGCTGGCGCTGGTCCCCAGAATTGACACTGTTCATAGAGTACGAAGGTATTTGCATCGGCTGCCTTTGCATTCTCTCACTGATAGTGGAATTCATGAAAACTTTGTTCTTGTAAAACACCGCCGGGTCTTCTAGAGATTTGTAGATGTTTCTCGCTGGTGGAGCGGTGATGATCGTTGGGCTGTAATGGCTGTACGAGATCTCGGGCTCGTTACTGAACCAGTTCCTCCTCTGATACCGCCTCCTGCCGTAGTCTGAGTTGGTTTGACTTCCGGAATACCGAGATAGAGTGTTCCTTGAGCGACTCGGTTGTCCGATGAAACCATTTTTTCCAGAATCGTGCGATCGTAATTCAGCATTTCTGTGTGCCACTTCGAGCCTGGAAGAGTTGACAATATCTATTATAATTGGTATTTAGGTAATTGCGTGTACATTTTGAAGATTTTTTCCTAGAAAGGAATTAACAGCTGGGATGGTATTATAAATGCATTTATACCGCGCTATGAATGTGTCTGAATCTGGGTCCGTATTTAGTGGGAAGTTAAAACTTATCTTCAATTTTATCTACGAAGTAAAATTAAAATTTATGTATGAAAAATAGAACATGTTTACATTTTTTCTAAACATGTTCAAAAACAGGTTACCGATGAAGATACTTTGAATTTTCATACAAATATTTTCGTACATAAATATCGATGTTAGTTTTTACCGTCTCGATATGTACCGATGAAGATAGCGTTAATAATCGCGGCCCTGAGCCCCGATTACAATGGCAAGTTGACAAAGTTATCTTCGACTGTTTATAAAGAAACATCTATATTTGTGTACGAAAAGGAGTATATTTGAATGAACATTTAAAGTATCTTCACTTATTACTTATAATATTGAACATTTAAAAAAAAAAAAATGTACGCATATTCTGATTTACATAAAGAAAATTAATTTTACTTTGTAGATAAAATTGAAGATAAATGTTAACTTCCCGTTGAAATCGGGGCCCTGGGGTGGTACTGTGAATCTTTTCTACTCCCCCTAATAGCTTATCTGGGGATTCTTTTTTGCATGCGATTTGCTTCATGCAGGGCCACACTGATAATTTAATGTCAAATGACGTATAAAAAGGAAAAAAAAAACAAATACGATTTGGTAATTTCAATGTAATTAAGTGTTTTGGGTAATGATTAACTATTACCCAAAACACCTTAGGCCACAATAATGTTCTAAATTAAAATAATCATATTTGGTTTCACGTGTTCGTATGTATTTCACGTTTCGTCATCAGCGTTGCCATATATGAAGATAGAAGCCGCATGCAAAAAATTAAAATCCACAGATGAACCACTCTCTAGGTGTTAGAGAAAATTCAAAATAGCACTCCTGATTTAGGGCCAGTCGCACCAAAAAAGTTAGTTTAAAAAAATAAATAATAATAATTGAAAATGGACAAAACGGGTTGCATTAAACAAACTGGAAATAAAACAACCCATTTGGTTATTTTTGAGGAAATCGTTAACAAATATTTGACTAGAATATTTTTGTGATGCAACTGCTTCTAAACCTACTGCTTATGAAATTAAAATATGGCAAAACAAAACATGTCAGTTTTTATCAATTTTGATAGATGGGCTTTGAAAAATCGAAATTTTAGTTTACAAACCTAATTTTAGTGTATGTAGATGCATTGAACATTTTTGAATCCAGGTTTTTTAAAAATAATTAATATTAATGCACCTACATATTCGAAAAGGGTATTTTTGTTTTACTGCTCCATAAAGTATCTTGTTCATTCAATTCCAAGAATTTATTCTGCGTCATTAATAAAATGGGAATTATTTTTGGGTGGTCACTAGAAATGAACGTCAACTAAGAAATAATTTATTTTGAATCGTAAAACTAAAGTAGTGAAAACTTTTTAATGTTTGTTTGCCCTAAATGACCGCTGCCGACAGTTCACGATTGGAGAGTCTGATTAGGACGTCGGAACAATAACCTTACCATAAATGCATAGTAGCCTATATAAAAGACGTTTATGAGGTTTACACGTATGACCCTTTACACATTTCTCAATCTAGTCTAAATGTAAAGATTGAAATATTATTCTGTTGGTAAAAGTACAAGGTAAAGATGTTTTTCTTTAGTACTCAGGTATACAACAAGAAGAATTGCAGAGTAATCCTAGCAGACCAAGCAGAGTTGCAGATATCGCTAGCCTAAAGCATCAGTGAGATATCTCGAGATTATGAATACTTTATTTTCGAATAGCTGTGTAAACTATCTAACTTCAGTATTTTATTATTTGAAAATATTAATTTAATAACATATCTTCATGTTTATCTCAAAATTGGAAATCTCGGGTTTATTTCACTGTTGCTTTGAAATAGCGATATGTGGATTGACGGTGGCGATGTTATGTAGATATGATATTGCCACCAATTAAACATTAGTAATTTTCCTAGTTAGAAATTAATTTTGATACTATATTACCAATATTATAACAACGTCAAATCAAACGCCCGAAGTGTGTCATTATAGCATTGTACCTTTCTGAACGAGGAAAGGGAAGTAACGTTGGACGGTCTGATGGATGTTACCAGACCAGCCTGGAATCCTGATTTAGTTAAAAACAGTAGGAATTTCAGATTATTTACTCAGTTTATTAGGTATTGGGTTACGAAATTGGATATTCTCAGTATTAGTCACTATATTAGTCACTATATTATGATATAATGTACACCTCATAATACAATGACTGATACTGGCGAAATTCTTGTCTTTAAAAAAATGTGCAGAATGGTCGGTAAATTAAATTTTACATACTGCCCAAGGAAGCCCAATGTCTCTGGGTATGAACTGAACTAATATTTTGTGCCGTCCTTTCCCATCAAAGGGAAGTAGTATTGCTAACACTTGGTGTTGAAATTGTCAAACGTAGTACCTGCCTATTAACAATCCTTTAACTCTGACTCTTCAATTTGATATTTTGAAATTACTCCACCCGTGACGTCACGAGTTGACATAGGTAAGTTTTGTTGGCATTTAAAAGTAAAACTCTGTAGCTGTCAAAATACACTAAACGTTGAAAAAAATGGCTACGCGGAAGCCGAAAATCTATCACAACACATTAATTACTATAATTGACTACGCTATAATTGATTGCTTATTGTTTCAATTTCCAGTAGCACTCAATTTTCTCATTTTTTTATTATTTTAATTGTATGTACGAAAAGCACCCGTTGACAAAGCGACTAACCGGCACGTTCTATTATGTTAAACCTACTTTTTTAAAAATAAATATTGTTGATAGCTATAACAATATTGTTTTTTTCGTAATTTATTTAAACCAGTTAAATCGTCAATTACTTAAAAGAACTTGGATACATTGCAGAAAAATAATTTAACACAACACGCAATCGCATCGACACAAATAAACCACAATAAAATTGACAATGGTTTAGTCATCTTTTGCACACACATAATAAATTCATTAATATCAAATAACTCCCACGTTTACAGAAGTGCATTCGTACTCGTAATAAGTGCATTTGCGATTACGCCAATAAAAACATACGCTTATTTAATATTATTAAAATGCACAGACACCTAGTTTTTTTGATTTTTATTTAATTTTTTGTTTTTTTTTTTTTACAATAACATAAGAGGTAAAACAGAATGTATCAAAATTAAGGATAATTACATACATAGCAATGAAATACATATTAATAGTAAAAATAGTAAACAAAAAATCCCACAAAGGCATGGCCTGTTCGTGGGTATACAAGAAAATGTTAATGAATTTTTGCTCCTATAATAAATATACAGTTTAAATATTTTTGTGTAACATAAGAAAGAGAAAATAAAATATTCTGTAAAATATTAAATGGTATTTTTTTATGGTAATTAAAAGAAAACAAAAAATTAAAAAAAAACATAAAAATATTCCTTATTATTTAAAGGGCAGGGCAACAAAATATATCATAGAAAAAAAGAGTTCTGGGATAGTGCGTGTTTTTTAAATGAAGGAAAATTTTGAAAGTTTGGAATCAATGAAATGTTATCAGAAAAAAAAGGAATAAAACATTTTTGGGCCTATAAAATATGCATGTCTCTGTGCGAGTCTCGTTTTGCAATGTGGTATTTCTAACACACGATTCCTTCTTTGACTTGATCTATTTGAATTACTTGTAAATAAATTTTGTTTCTTAAATATATATTTTTAACATTGAAAACAATATATTTGTCTTATGTCTAAAAGTTTAGCTTCTTGGAACAATTGGAAAGAGGGAAAAGTGCGATTTTTGGGAAGCACTATTTTTAATATAAATTTTTGAACCGTTTATAATGGTTTCATATGGTTTTTGTAAGTTCCCCCCCATCCAATTATTCCATAGGAAAGCGATGACGTGAATTGAGTAAGTACCTTCGTTAAATTAATAATTACGTGTGCCACGTTTGATATAAACATCACATTCATCATCACTTCCTTATCCGCACCCAGTGGTGCAAAGGGCACTGCATTGAAACTTTAACTGCAATCATTTGATTCGTGAAGGCAATATTATCAGTCTTATGCTTCAGATCAAAATATTATGATTAAAATAATATAAAAACACCGACTGGTTTTGAAGCAACATGTTCTCCTTTATCGGGAATACCTAATTAAGAACCGGTCAGCAATAAGTTTTTTATTTTAATTTTAATTATAGTTAACAACCACAAAGTTAACGCATGAAATACAATACTATTTTTTTATTAATTAAAAAAATTTATCTGCCCCGTAGTCAAGTGGTTAGCGCGATAGTCATGTTGTGCACCGTGCATGTTGTTTTGGGCTCGATTCCCGACACGGTTGACATTACAAAAGGTGTTACTGAAATAAATATTCGCAGTACCTGGGCCCTGATTATGGAAAGGTAACAGATTTATTTTCAACATTGTCTATAAAGTAAAATACATTTTTCTAATAAAATAAATGCACAACAATTTTGTTTTTAACCACTTTTTTTTTCTACCGATCGGTTTCAAAGCTAGACAATCTTCTTTATCAAGGTATACTTAACTGATGATTCTTATCCTATTTTATTTTATTTTAATTGATAACTTTTTTTTTGTGTAGCTTTGAAACCGGTCGGTAGAAAAATAAAAAAATAAGTTGTTAAAAACAAAGTTTTGTATCTTTATTTTATTATAATGAATAACCATAAAGTTAGTGCTTCAAATATAAATTTGAGATATTTTTCAGTTTGAACATGTGTGTGTACTTAAATGAAAATTTGATGTATTTTACCATTGCAGGAGACTGCTGCGAGATATTATACAGATTTACTCGTATATACTATTAAGCGTGTTGTCCAGATGTTTATTGAAATGTATGTTAATGTAATATATATATATTTTTATACTGTTTAATAATATACATGCTTCTACTTTTCATTGTGTTTTATCTTAACTCAACATAGGGCTCTTGGCCTCATAGAGTTAGGAATACGTAATTTAAAAAAAAAAAATATTTATTTGCATAAATAAATCTTTACGTTACCTGTTGTTGAGCGTGTTTTAAAAATACATATATGGGTAAAAATATTGTGTTTTTCATAAAGAAAAAAAAACTTAACAACTCCGTTATCTTCATTGTAATCGAAAGTTAACATTTACCTTAAATTTTATTTACAAAGTAAAATTAAGTTTTCTGTATTAAAAGCAGAATATGCATACATTTTTTTCTTTCAAACATGTTCAATTATAGGTTACCGATGAAGATACTTAATGTTTATGCAAATATACCCATTTTGTACACAAATATAGATTTTTCTTTATAGATAGTCAAAGATAACTCTCATTTGTTAACTTCCCATTGTAATCGGGGCCCTGGGCCCGTATAACAATGCGAAGGTATCAAGCACTGAATTGTGGTATCAATATTACGATTTTCTTTTAAAAAATGACGATTTTTTGTAAAAACAATAGAATATTCATATAAAATCATATATGTCTTGAAACGTGAGATACAATATTTTTATGGGATAATGATTGATTTTTAAAGGAAAGCAATTTTTAATACTAATATGTAAATAGTTTTTTTTCATTTTTTAAAATTCAAAGTGTAAGCAATTCATAAACCATAAGAAATACATGATTTCAAATAACATGTAGGTTTAACGGTAACAATCAAACTCTGAAGATAGAGGATGAAAGCGCTCATGTAAAATATCACTTTTTTTACAATTTAAAATTTAATTTAATTTTTATTGGGTTGTCGAATAAAAAACCCTTTTTTTACTATTTATTAGTAGCAAAATTTTTTTTAAAAAATATATAATTGTGAATTCCCACGAAAACGGTTCATGCATTGGCCACGCCCCTAATAAGTCACGATTCTTGTAAATTTTAAACTTTGTTTGTGACCGTTTAAATTTGAATTGAACATCGTCAAGAATCTTGACGTCATAATTATCAAGGCCAAACATGTGGCGTTTTTGTAGGGATTTGTCTGTATGAAAACATTTCTCCACAATATCCATATTGATTTTGAAAATACAATTAAATTTGCTAAATCCATTTCATATATTTTTATCGGTATGCGTAGTATGTGATATTTCCCTGTTGGTTGAATAAATCATTTGCAGTAATCTAGAAATTTTAATTTATGACTTACAAAATACATGTTTTTACCTAATAACAAAAGAGTTCGATAAATAACTGAATAATTAATGGCCTACCCAACATAAATCGAAAATATTGATACATTTCTGTTTACTTTACGTATTTAAGTATTATTTGTATTTACTTCATGAAAAAATGACCACGAATGTTTTAACGACCTTTTTTCATGAAACTCTTCAGTATATTTTCCTCTGAAAATCTCCTAAACCCTTAATCATGAGCTCAGTTTTAGATAATGTAATATATTTTTTATACCCTTGATACATCGGGTTTATATCGCATTTACATCTCTCCAATAATGTGTGATTTAAATTAGTGCTCATGTCGCTGTAATTGGGTTTCCAGGACATTAAAAAATGGAAACTCGTAAAAAAATACCAGTCAACCGTTAATCCAAAAACGATATAAAAATAGCTGGAGGGTTCCCACGTTGATGAAATGTTGGGAATCTACAAAGGTTAATATTATCATCCTTCTATGCCTGCTCTCTAATTATTTATTTATTTATGTTATTTACAGTATATTGTATACACGACATCGTTTTTATATTCATGCCCGGACTTGCTAAAAACAAAAAACGCATATCTATATATGCTGACATAGAATTAAGAATAGTCCAGAAGGAGCGTAGAATCATATTCGAATTCATCGGACTGTGTCCAATAATTCCGCCACTATGCCTCACTTTCGCCGCGCGCATTCGTGATGCCGCCGCGTAATTTTGTACGATGGGAAAAAATATAATTATAACACAAATGTAAGGTAAAAAAAGCAATCTGTTAATTTCTCTAAAATTTTATTGTGCACGCGGAAATATTGATTGAAGTAAAGAGTAATTTAATAAGAGTATTTGAATTAATGAACTTTAAACTCAAAATATAAAACAAATTTTATTTGACATAAAACTGATATTTTTATATCACGTTAAATAATATTTGATGTTTTAAATATAATGTCGGTCAAATGTCCACGATGGAGTTGTTTTATCCGAGATCCATTTTCCATTAGTTCTCTCATTAGATGAGCATAGTAGGGTAAAAAAAATTACTACCTTGATAACAACGAAATGTTCATTTTGTTTCTTCGACAATCTGACAGATGGAAAAATAATTCAATTTTTAAGTAATGCTTTTGTTACATACACATTCATTTGCTAATTAGGCATGAAATGTGATTGCATCCTGTTTTTTTAAGATCCTAGCAGTATTTCTTAACTTTAAAAGGACACAACACGTCATAGTTGAATTCAAATCAGGAGTTGCGTACTGAGTGACGTCTACAAAGAAACTAATGGGTCAAAACGTAAACCTACTCATTTATGAGTAGTTCAGTCGCCTTCTGTTTGATGTGCGTATGCGGTTTTTGGACTATTCTTAATTTTATGTATGCTGATAGATTATTCAAACATGATGAGATGACCCCCTTTCATGATAGCTGTTGAGATATATTATATTACGTATGTGTGAACGAGGAACTTTGTTTGTTTTTAAACAATACATATTTGTTAATAGACTTCAAACTAAGCCAAAATATTTTTTATTTTATTTTTATGTATCATTTTATCACCGCTATGATTTTTGTAAGTTTTGTAATTTTCAAATTATACCGCCCTTGACGCCACGATTTCAAGCTTGTAAGTTTTCCTGACATTTAAAAGTAGAACCCCCTACCCGTCAAAACACGCTAAACGTCTAACATGGCTACCTGGTCAACGCTATTATTGATTGGTTATTGTTAGCCCGTGTTCTCGTGAAGCTGTGACGTTTTAAAGTAGTTCATTTTTATAATTTTTTTCATACATTTTCGAGAAACTTCGCCGTAAGATTAAATGCTCTAATTTTTACCACGGGAAAGAAAATATATTTGATTTCTAATTTCCCTTAGCACTAAACTTCCTAATTGACAATGAAATTAAGGGTTTATTTAATTTTCAGATTATAAAAATGAAATTAAAAAAAAATAAAATATTAAGATTTTTTTAAATTTACCACGAGGCAGGCATATTCCTCCCAAGTTTCGCGGTCTGGCTCTGAAACACCGGGAATCCATTGCTTGTAAAATGTTACTGTTCCAAAAAAAGTGTGGAAGTCAATGCATTTAATGCAAGTCCCGTGAAAGATTGAGATGAGTGGCGCATTACGCAAAATGCCGAATAGTTCAGCACACATGAAGCCCCATAGTATTTCAACCCACATGACACCGCTCAGGTTGCTGCGCGGGTAACTAAAAGAGTCATGACTGGACATCCAGGGGGTAAAAGAAGGATTGGAAAACCTAGACTGAGGTGGGAGGATGACGTACTAAAGATGCAGCACAGCTTCTACAAGTTGCAGATTGGAAAATGGCTGCTGAGGACAGGCGGAGTTGGAGCCAAAAGTTTATGGAGGCCAAGGCTTGATTTGGGCTGTAGCGCCATTGAAGAAGAAGAAGTCGATGCATTTACAGTTAAGTGTGTACTCGTCAACAAAAATTTGGACCAAATCAAAATCGAAGAAGAATACTTTTCATTGATAAGTAGGTACCTAGGTTTTTGTTTATGGTTGAATTCCAAAACGTTAAATAATTCATTTTCAAATATCGAACTCTTTTTGCAAATGTCAAACTCGGCTCTTTTTACTAACAGGGGTGCACTTTATTCGTGAATGCGATTTTCAAATATGTATTGGATGTCAGTTAATATTATTTTAGTATTACCAAACATCCAGTAAAAAGAAATAAATGGGAAGAAATAACAAGGAATGTAAGAAATAATCTGATTTGGATCCATAAAAAGCGAATGTTGTTTGTAAAATTTAACATTCAAAAACAAACTTTTTTTAAACACATAAATACAACATCATTCCATTTATTTTGTATATGCATTCTCGTCGAATGCAACCCTAGTAGGTCGATGAAAAATAGATTTATGCTTCTAACTTTTTTTTCTGATTAGATATATATAGATATATATAATATCTACGAACACGCGCAGCACAAATATCTACATTTTGCTGAAAACCGCACGTAAATCGGTTAAGCCGTTTAGGAGGAGTTCAGTGACATCACACGTACCGAAGAATTATATAGATATATAAAGATAATATACTATGCAGAAGCAGACCAAAATTAAGATGGCTGGATAATGTGGAAAGTGACATTAGAGCAATTGGCCTGACAAACGGGAGAAGAGCCGCAGGGTGCAGGGAGGAATGGAGACAGATTCTGGAGAAGGCCAGGGCCTACAACGGGCTGTAGCGCCACCGATGATGATACAATTTTTAATAGTTAAGCATCCATTTATTCATTTATTATTATTCATCTTGCCCTTGTGATGATGCGTAGGATATTATAACATTATCGACCAACAGATCACCTTTACTATTAAAACATTCAGTAATGTGGCATGTTTGTCTTCGTTGCATCTCCCTGTTTGAGGTAAAATAATTCGTATAAGTAATAAATATACCTAGTAATTTTACCAAATTAATAAAAATAATTAGATAAGCATAACCAACATTCAAATAAATATTTTGGGTGGCACCCAACGTGTAACGGCTAAGATTTTTACCGCCTCCTAGACTAATGTTTCCGGTTTCGATTCCCGCTAAAATCGCAAAAAATAAATAAATGTGAATAGTAAATTTTTGCCATTCTTTTTATTTTATTTACGCGATGTAATCGCGTCACTGTAAAAACCACAAAAAAACTTAGTTTGTATTTCGACAAGTAAAGTGTATAAAAAACTTGAAATTCATTGTTGTAAGTGATATTATACACGTATGTTCATACAGTCTGTTCACTATTACAAGAATTTCCAAATAAACAAACCAGCCGCGTGATACCCGACGCAGAATAGCCTATTTCACACATATCATCTTAATCTACACGGCACGGTAAAATTATAGTGGATTGACATTTATTCGTTTATTCATTATTTAGTCGGCCTCGTGGTATAATGGTCCGCGCGTTTGCCTACCATGCAAGAGGTCTCGGGTTCCATTCCCGACATGGTTGAAATGAAATATTTATTTGAAAGGGTATTCACACTAGAATTTTTCATAGTCCCTGGACTGGTACCGGAAGCGTAAAACTGATCACCTTACCTTCATGTAACAAAATTAATCGAGATATGCTGCGATTGGTGTACCAATCCAGTGCCCTGTGCACCATTAGGTGCGGAAAGGGAATGATGATGATGATGATGATAATGAAGACATTTATTAGATTCGTTAGTACCTATTTAAATTTAATAATATGCATATATCTTTTTTTTCGTTGATGATGCCTCGTTGACAAATTATTTTTAAAAAAAAGAAATATTAGCGTTCTTATAATTTACCGAAATATTTGAATTTTGGAGATCATTTTCAACGAGTCGTAAATAACTCACTATTAGAACATGGAAATCAAGTTGGGGTAGAATGAGGTTCGATCCTCAGACCTCTGATCCGTGAGTCCGCAACACTAGCCACGAAGACACAACCCGATTGAAATAATATAGTAAAACTTAACAAAAGATATTTTAATGATAATTTTAATAAAAATATTATTTAAATTTAGCGAGTACTCTCGGGTAAAAGGCTGCAAAAAGAAATTAACTGGAGAATAGTTGGTCTCATGGTGTACTGGTTATTGCGTTTGGTAGGCAATTAATAAATAAATAATTGTAAAACGGTAAATATCGATCCACCGTATTG
Source organism: Micrasema longulum (assembly GCF_059751315.1). NCBI lineage: Eukaryota > Metazoa > Arthropoda > Insecta > Trichoptera > Brachycentridae > Micrasema > Micrasema longulum. The sequence goes on along the minus strand of NW_028278162.1, from coordinate 356,105 downwards.
TATTTTATCATGCCGTGTAGATTTCTGCCGTGGTGTGATATGGGCCAATCATGCGATATCACACAGTGGGCTCGTGGTTTGCATGTGCACAGCGGTCCAGTCTCCGTGAATGAACGGTAGATTGATGACGAGTTCATAACTACTCGAGAAATTGGACGTTAGGAATTATGTAACTTGTGTTCCTCGCTAAAGGTGAGCTAACTATGATGGACAAGGTTGTTCATCATTTTATGAAGAAAAAACCTGTGTAAAATCTCGTGTCAATCTTTTATTTTTTACCTAGCAACAATGCAGACTTTGGAAATAAATTTTGAATTCACTACTTATTTAAAAATTGCTGTATTTTGATATGTTTAGGTCAATATTTTAATTTGTGACGTAGTGCAACTTCTTCATAATCATCAATATGTATATTTTGTAGATAGTTTAGTTGCTTCAAAAATTGTATTTGGAGTGTAGAGAAGACCACACTGTGAAGGATTCAAGAATACCGCTAACATGTGCAAGTTTTTTTTTCTTACTTTATGATTGGAGTACCGATGCAGAGCTCTATGCACCAATCGGTACTGACGAGGTAACAATGATAAATTTGATGACAAAAGTGAATATTATTGTACTTGTATTTGATATTACGCGTGTTAGAAGTGGGTGTCATGTGGCGGTGATATCATACAATGACGCAATGTCCCAAGGGAATCTCGATGACCAAATGCACCCATATTACGATGCATTGTAACAATAAAAAAGGGCGATGATGGATTCAACATTGGGACGTTTATGGAGATGATTTAAACTAAACGTCTGACCGCTGCTGGCGCCAGCTCAAAAGGCTGACTGGTAAAAGGTGGAATTCGAGCCTGAATTGGTAGCCAATTTTATTATCTACTGAGAACACTTTATAAAAAACGTTCTACCTATGTAACGAACTCGTATTTCCTCTTATCTACTCGTTAGTTGAATAATGTATTTTTGTTACTACTACTACCACACCCCATTTCCCCGTAAGGAAGACAGAGAGGATGGACCGCCACACACGTCTATCCTGACATATCTACATTCACAGCTTCTTCCACATTCATATATCTTGTTATACATGCCCTTCGGTTGTGAGTCTTTTTGTTGCATTGCATTATTTTTATTGTTGTATTAGTTTAAAACTTCAAGTGCAAAAATATTTGAGCTTTTGTGGACCTTTTGCTAAAAATAATATCTTCCAGTCACCAAAAAAGTAAACAAGTAAAAAGGAGAATTCGTCGAAATTTGTGTTTAATTTCTTTAATCAAAAATATATTATGTACAAATACGCATAATTAATTTCAAATAAAAGCTGTTCTTTAGTGGGCATATAAAGTTTGGGCATGTAAACTTAAATAGTAAAAATGCTTATCTTATACACATGAAATGATGAGGGATGTTGGATCAGGCAATGAGTTTGGAAGAAGATGATCCAGAAACAAATGGAATAAAAATATTTAAAAAAATAAAAGGAAGGGGGTTAGCGGTCTAATGGTATAATATAAAAATGTTCAGGTGTTTCTTTTACGGCTAAGCAAGGTGCATTTTTTTACACGAAGAGGTAGGTCATTCTAAAGTTTGGCACCCCAGAACAGAAAAGGTATTTAAACATTTGTCGGTAGGCAACGTAGGCGCTTTTGATAAATGATTCTTCATTAAGTTTAAATATATTTTTTCAACACAGATAACCCTGTTTCTTAAAATATGGAAGTCTAGACATTTACAGAGCTTATGATCTTTTATCGGCTGGGTTCAGTGACCACTTTACTCTTTATATACCATATTGCCTATATGTAGCTGTTTACGCATGGCACTTATTGATTCGCTTTTGATCTATACTTTATTGGTAAGTAAAATATAAAATAATATAATAATATGAGTATACAAATGTTTTTAAAAATAAATTTGACATTATACAATGAGCTGTCAAATTGTGCACATGTATATCAATTGACATATTTATTTATTTATACTTTTACATTGTTTGTATTATTTTTTATACAGAATAATGTTCCCTCACTGGGGTGTCCCGTGCCGAGGGAAACATTTTACAAAAATGTTAAACATGCCTAAGATAATAATATTTAACAAAGTTATGAAGTATATTTAACAAAGTTAAAAAAAATAACAAAATAAGAACAGTAAAAAAAACGTAATTAAACCAATTAACATAATAAACAAAATGAAAAACAAAAATATTCATAAAGAACATAATCAATTTATATAGACTAATTAATAAAATTCATAAACAGTGCATACATTTTACATATTTGGCTTGATCCACTCATCGATCCGTGCGCAACCCACCTCCACTATCCATTTCTTAATAGTAATTTTATATTTTGAGAACTAACTTATTGTCCTTATGGATAATGGAAGTTGATTGTACACTTTAACCGAGTAGTAGGTCAATCCTCTTTGACCGAAGGTTGTATTTATTTTTTTATTTTTTTGCAGCATTAGGGTGGAGTATCTAGTAACTATTGTATTTGTAATGGAAGGTAGAGAATAATGTTTATATAATATAAAACATAATAAAAAAAATAAAATTAAACTCACAAATAAAAACACTGCAAATAAAAACTTCTTTCTACATAATATTCGGCCTGATCCACTCATCAATCCGTGCGCATCCCATCTCTATTTTCCGATTTTACAGTGATAGTATTTACTTACTGTATTTATGGACAATGGGAGTAGGTTGTACACTTTGATGGAGAAGTAAAGCAATCCTCTTTGGCCAAAAGTTGTGTTGATTTTCGATTGCAAAAAAAAGTATTGTTGATTTTAAAAATATATTATAACATAATCAGGCTGTGGGTATGGTTACAAAATTTAGTTTATGGTATCATGGTTGCTATCGGCAGAGCCTAATTGGTTAATTTATAACGTTATACGTAATAAATGTGTATATGTGTCAGCTTCGCAATTTCTCGTTCATAATACGTATTTTGAAGGAGAGCAAATTCATAATATTACTTTCATATCATTGAGTCTTTAGCCCCCGCATAGAAATATGTGCGTTTTCAAGGGAAATGACGTGAATCTAATGTGTTTTGAATCTTAAGTTACCTACTGTCACCGATAATAGCATTCAGGTACATTGAAATATCAACATAAATCAGTTCTTTTTAGTCAATTTAACTTGATCCACAAAACCATAAATACAATAAATATTTTAATTAATAATATGTATTCAACAATGTTTGAGTATGTCCAAATGCTTGCAGACTGGCTGGATTTTCTCCCTAGGGAGTTGTTCATATTTAAATTTATTTCAACAGAGAGGGAAAACGTTTTTGAGAAGGGAATATATGCCCGTGTTTAAACATCCATTTTATGGAAATGTGTGGGCAGAATGGTGAATGTTACACAGTGTGTAAAGTGGCCACTTAAACCAGCCAATGACAGGTCATAAGCCCTGTAAATGCCTAGACTTCCATATTCCCTTCTCAAAAACGTTTTCCCTCTCTGTTGAAATAAATTTAAATAATATGTTTGTTTGTTGCCTGTATTTTAATGTAATATATTTAATTAAATTTCTTAATTATCAACAATACAAAATTATTTAGCAGATAATTATTATTTACAAACCCCTATACTACCTACATAATAGTTACAGCATGGTTAATGTAAACTTATAGAAAACAATGCTTAAAGCTTCTATTTCGTGGGTTAGAAAATGGATTTTTTTTTTCGAAAGATCTTGTAAAGTTTCTTGTTCAATAATGCGCATAGGCATGCGTGTACGTAGATGTTTTCGGTTTCATGTCAGATAACAGGCATTTGAAAAAACGAGAAACAAGCTATTTAGGACGACGCGACTACAAAAAACTAACAATATATATTATTCTGCGATCAACAATCAACATCAGGTTTCTAAGATAACATTGATCGCAAACCTCATTGGAAATTCTGAAAAATTCTAGAATAGGAAAAGCAAGTGTGAAATGTAAATGTACCGTAAAACAAATAAGACAAATGATAAATAAAGCGACACAAGCAACAACAAAAACGCGCTGACAGTTGACAGTTTGACAGGCGTGGGATGCGCGCGCAGAACTTCGTTCAAATGAAATGTAATTTTTCAAAAAATTTAAGTTAAAAATATCGGGTAGAGAAAAACAGCTGTTTGCGTTTTGTCAGTTTTTATCAGATCGAGTGGTTTTTTTTAATTATGACATGTCAAAGTGATTTTAAACTCGAGGCATACAATCAGATTACTTAAATTATCAAAATGGTTTTGTTTTCAAAGGAATAAAAAAATATGATAATATCCCAATGAACCAAAAACGATTAAAACTAATATATTACTAAATAAATTCAAAGCAAATTTAAAGATTTTTTTTGAACCCAAGTAAAAACAAGATTCTATTTTAATTAGTATTACTGTATTATTATTTTCTGTTTTTCTCTTTATTTCGTATGATTTTTCTTTTTTTTAACTCATGCACGTTCGAAATTATATTACTTCAAATTACTAAATAAATATAACAGTTTCACTCTCCGAGCACAAGAGCTAGTCCCTTTTTTGGAAAGTTACAGTTTTAATATTTACTAAATATATAATAGTAGATTGTAAAAGAAAAAAATACATTTTTGTAACTATGCTTGTTAATAAAAAATAATAATAATAAAAACACTTTGGTAATTTGCCATCACCAATATTCTTATTAAAAAAAGGATTTTTGTGGGCACTTTGAGAAAACATGAAATTTTATAGCCTCACAGTATCGGATTTAGTGACAGTTAACAAATTTTCTTGCTGGTTATGCAGTTTTTAATTCTAATCACAATGGCATTCTTACTTTGAAATTCATAAATTTTGAGTTTAGACTGTTTGAAAAATCATTTGTTCAAAAATAAGATATGTTCTAATTTTTCTGAATTTGACCACAGATTTCACCCACTTTCTGCATATATTACACGTCGCTATATTCATTAGGCCAAATCTTGCACAACTAGTCATAGTTCTACATTATCTCTGTCTTGTACAAGATCTTGTACCATTTTCGGACCCGTGTAATACTAACATTATTTTATTGACGCTTGGTGGGTAAAACGTCAGCCGTTTGTTTGTGTTAACAAAGTCATTAAAACCGATTTTTAAACAACATTTTAATTTTATTTTAAAAATAATTAATTTCCTTTAATTATCACAAACGATTCCGTTTTTTCTTGCTTCAAGTTAGCCAAATCCGTCAGAAAATGATTGACGGCTTGACCAAATCAACATGCTAAAAGTAAAAAAATATCCCTGGAACTGCTTCCAATTCACGTTGAACAAAATAATTATTGAAATAAGTGAGTTTTTTTAAGAACATTTTCTTGGCCTTAAATATTTCATACCCATACTCCCATACAATATTCCCAACAGATTACTCGGCCGTAATGGCCGTATCCAAAATGTTCCACTAATGTGAAATACTTATTTCATAAGTACATTTATATTTCTACAAAACACGTGCCTAATTATACTAAATATTAATTAGTTGGGTCATGTACAAATTCCTTAATGAAGATACGGTCGTGTTTATGGGATCAGAGGCAAGTTAAATATTAAACTAATCAAGATATATGAGAATAATGGGGATGTTTTTGGTCGTTTAAATTAAAATAAAAATTAACTTAGGCTATTTGTAAAACTCAGTAGAATTTAAACTTATTTATTATAAAGATTAAAAAACATCTTATAATGCGTTTATCTAAAACCAGAAAATCATAAGACCCTACGAGCCCCCATCTAATGGACCACTTGAAGTTTTTTTTTTCATTTTGGTAATTTGATTAAATTTTAGATTTTATTGCTTGTGATAAACCGCCAATGAGGAAGTTCAGTGTTTTTTAATACTTATATTTGTTAATAGACTATTTGGTAAACGGTAAAAAAGTTATATGTCATTCGAAAGAAATTTATCTGCTCCACAAAATATTGTATATGCATAATGTTTTATTTGATTACATACCTTCGAAATGGAATGTCAAGTAGACGGAAGTGAGCATTTTCGACACCTCCTTCTTTAAGCGTTTAATCGAGGAATTATTTCAGCTACTATAGCTGCTGTGGTGAAGATGCTATTTTATATTTTGTTTTATATTTTTTGTCGTTGTTCTCTTCATTTAGAAAAAAACGAACATAACGTATGTTAACACCCAATGCATATATACACACCAAACAAAATACGCAACAGCGTTGGGAGGATCATTACCGCGCTTCTTATACAGGTAAAATCACTAAAATGTTTTTCCCAACGCTGGCTGATGCAGCAAACTTCCGTCATCATCACCAAAGTACTTTCGAAACTACTCAAATTTTTACCGGACACGGAGCTATGAGAAGTTATCTATATAGATAATAGGTTTAAATTAAGGAATGATGACTATTGTCCATGCGATGATATTTCTTCACAGAGTATCAAACATCTGTTATTTCAGTGCCCATTTTTCAGTTTGCAACGCCATAATCTTGAAGCAGAATGCAGGAAAGATGGAATATCCTTAACAGATATCCACACTGTAGTTAAAAGTAGTTATCACGCGCCATTGTTCTTGAACTTTGCAACAATGGCGATTTGACTCATAAAGGTAATAAACCAAAATCAGTGATCGAACATCCCATTTCCAAGACAAACAAAAATTATTTTTTCGGAATACCTTAGCCTTGTACATGACACGTAAGGCTACTAAATACAGGGGTCCAAATATAAATAAAAAAAATAAACATCAAAAAGCAACCTTGTGTCTTCTTTGTCAATCTCTAACTGGGGTAGGAGCTCCAACACACAACAACCTAATTCCTATATACCTTATGCATATTAAAAGTAAGATTTTTTTGACAGCATCCCTACTGATAATTATAGTCTACTTATATAATAATTATAGTCACCGCACGTGCCTCGTAGGTACATAAAATAATAAAATTACTAATCAGTAAAATAGGGCGAAAGGTTTCGATCTTCTACCTACGTATATTAGTACCCTCGGTCTTAATTGAGCCAAATAAAAGCAAAAACTTATGTAAATTATACCAAAAATGTACCTTTGAATACGTGTCGCCATTTATTGCGTACAACAGGGCCTCCGTTGAACACAATAATTGTAATTGAGATCAACAATATTTTGAGTTTGTCCAAATTTTTGTAGACAAGGACTGGATTCAACTCCCCGGGGAGCTGTTTATAAAATATATGAGTATGTCCAAATCTTCGCAGATTAACACCTTCTAAAGATACCAATATCTCAACAGGGAAGGAAATAACTTTGATAGATATCTTTGCTGAAATTCTGGTAATAATTGCCTGGTTAAAGCAATCACTTTACATACTAATATTTGTGAAGTTATATAAATCCATTCAAAGCAGGCGTGCCTTCACATTATTAGATTCTTCCTCATAGGCGACATCTGTCGATTTTCAGATTTGGTGAATACCTATATTTCTACATTCCCCAATAATTGAATTGTGCTTACGAAGAAGGCCATATAACCTACAAACAAAAAATGGTTTTATTTATAATTAAAATGGTAAATATAGAAACGAGGTACCATTGACAATCATTGAATTTTGTGAAATAATCATAGTTTTATTGATTAATTATTATTAATAAAAAAATTGAGTTAATAGAGCTTTGCTCAAAAGTTTTTATAAAATAACTCTAAAAAAACAAAATCACGAATACCTTTCTACGTAGCATAATTCAATTTCTTCATTTCGGTTAGATATGTTTTTTTAATTTTTAAATGTTAATTATTTAAATTAAAAACATATAACACATAATTTCATAAAATATCCCCAAAGAGTTTTTTTTACTTTTAAATACACTTCAAACCGCCTCTCAGCTCGACTTTTATCTCCGAAATGACAAATGAGTGTATTAGAAGAAAACTTAGAAATCTCCCCCAAAAACGGAAAATTAGTTATTGATGCCAATATAAACTATAGGTACATAAAAACCTACCTGCCTAAATAATAGCGTAATTCGAAACCGTCTCTAAATCTTGCAAAAACAGATTTCAATTATACTACTTCACACCGCAAACTTAGCATTCTTCATTGAGGTAGTGAAGCAGAATTAGAAATCTCACAATTCATTTTTTCAAAGCTTTTTGCAAATATCTTAGTAACCCCTTCAATGGAGATTTAAAAGTTTGCTTCTAATAACCTCAAATAAACAAATATATTGTTTTTAATTATCAAGGACGCCGTACGCGATTACTTTAATATATCATATGGCTTGGGACTTGGGTCTAAAATGGTAAATGTCGTAAATCACAACATTACAGAAGAGTAATTTTACGGTGATTTTGTGATGTTATAATAAAATGATGGAGGTGTTTGAAACTATAACCTATAAAAAAACTCTAAAACATATGAGTGTATTTGTAAAATTCTTAAATGTGTATATTTTTTTATTGACATTATCTCTCTAAAAAATGTTCTAGATTTATTTATTTCATTATTTTAGATTATTTAAATACTTATTTAATCTAAGATTATGAAAGCATTTTTCAATGAAACGTTTGTAACTGGCGGTCGGAGCAGGACAAGATTTTTTTCGGGAATTTTTCACGTTATTTGCTGCATTTATTTCTCATGGGATTTAAAACATTCCAATTTGCGAGATATTTATATGAAATGTTTTTTTTTAAATGTTGTATTTTTAACATCAATATGGATGCTGTGGAAAAATGTTTTCATACATCAGTTTTAAAATAAAAATGATAAAATATGTCTCCACAAAAATGCGACACATTTGTCCTTGATAATTGTGACGTCTAGATTCGTGACGGTGTTCTATTAAAAGTTAAAAATTTAACCGAATCTTGACGTATTAGGGGCAAAGCCAATCCAGTGAACCGTTTTCGAGGGAATTTAAAAATATTTTTTATGCGACTAATAAAAACTATTTTTTGTTTACTTTAGAATATTTCATAGAACCTCGTTTATTTTAAATTATAAAAAGGTCATATTTCCCTATTAAATGTTCTAATTTTTTCTCCGTGTAAGAAATTATTTTTTATATCCAATTCCCCGTAGCACTGAACTTCATCATGCAACTGTTGAGTTCCTCAGACATCAGTAATATTGCTTCCGTTTGAATGATGCGAATCGATGTTTCTTATAGCTGACCCTTAAATCATGTTATTTTAGACAGGACTTTCAAAATGGATAATGCGGAGGTGCTCATATAAGTGAGTACTATAATATATTCGATATTCATTTTGCTTAGGAGAAATTCCACTTGTTAAAGGCCACGGGGGCATGTCTTGATTTATGGGTCAGTAAATTTAAAATGCTATGACTTATGACCCAAATCTGATCCATAGAAATGCATCATCACTTTATATAAAAATAAAATAAGAATTTGGTTGAAGGACATGATCATCATTATTAACTGAAAAATGACAGTCATTTTACTTTACAATCAATCACAATTTGTCTGCTAAAAGTAATTGCTATCCTACGTTTCAGACATCCAAAAACAACAATCAAGGCAACTCAGAATAATCTGTACCATAAAGGACTAAAGATGTTTAATGAGTTACTGAAAGAGATAAGGGATGTTGGGTCTATCGCAAAGTTTCGTGGGATGGTTTTCGTTAAAAACAAACATCCAAATGATCAGCTTAAGTGTAATCAGAAAGCGTCTTTAATTAAATTTAAATCAAGATTGAATGTCACTATCTAAATGTTTGAGTTGTTCCTTTCTCCTTCATCTTTCCTTCCCATCACCTCTTCACTCCTCTCTTCATAGTATAGTGTAAATTTTTAGTTAACTTTTGTTTTAAATTTTTATATAAAATTATAAGATTCTGCACAATCACCTGGAATATGGACATGTACTTGTAATTTTCTCAAAATAACGGTTTGTGTTGGTAGGAAGAAATTGCTTTAAGGCAATATGCCCGCCTTATATGTATATAAATTGTATATGTATATAAAGTGTTAAATAAATTAATAAACGCACAAAAAAAGCTGTATGTAATATTTATTTTGTCATCATCATTCAATGTCCGCTCCTTAGTTGGAGCACATGGTGTTCCATAATATGTTAACCACGAAGATCCTCCAGGCATCTCCGTCAGCTGCCAGCCGCAGTGCATCCTCCCAAGTCAGGTTCACGTCCCGTAGTTCTGACATGAACTGCCGACAGACAGCAGTGGACGTCCAGGACGCCGAGAACCTGATGCCCTGTAAAGTAGGCAAGCGTGGTTAAGGCTCTCAGGAGGCATCCTCAGCACATGGCCATGCCAACCGTATCGCCTCCGCTTGGTGACAGTTGTCATCGGAGTTTATTTTGTACAAATAAATAAAATACTTTTTATAAGTATACCTACATATAATTTCTCTAGGATGGTTGTGTCTGTAGCAAAAACAATTCTAGTCTTATCGACGAATAAACACTGTATCTTCTTCTTCTTTTCTTTTCCACATCCGCTTCTAAGTGGAGCATGTGAACATCACCAGTTGCCTCCAGAAGACCCTATCGCCAGCCAGCACTTCCACGTCAATCCAGCGCCCCCTAGCTCCGCTGAATAAAGTCGAAAGATCGACATCGACGGCCTTCCAGGACGGCAGGTTTAAAGAAGAGGCAACTTGGGTTAAGGTTCTCCTGAGGCATGTGCAGCACGTGTCCAAGTCAGGCCCACCGCCGCATCCTCACGACGCTCGTCATAAGAGGCTATTGCGTCCGTTCTCGGACTTCAATGTTAGTTACTTATCTGTATATGAATCGGTTTCCAAAGGAGTTGATTTAACAAACAGGAATACATATAAACCCGTCATGCAATAAAAAATGTTTATATACATTAAAAAAAACAACTTCACAATTTGGGGGTGTGGTGCCAGTGAGTTAATTATGCGTAATATAATAATATTTTTCGTGTCCAGATGAATGAAGAATATCAATATATAGTTATGTGTGTGAAATAGAACCAGAATCCTCAAGCAATATTTCACTGTCCCTTAAGCGTATTGGTGGATTTTTATAAGCTGGCGCGTGCGCTATACTTACACATAAGCATTGTGTAGTATCAGTGAATAAGCCCATGGTATTACATCGCACGGCATACGCATTATGAAAATAATCTCTGTCTCTCTCGCACTCAGACGCGCTTATGAGCGTGACATAGAAAACTATTTCTTTATTCGTTGCTAATGATATGGTAACACAATTTACACAAAATGCTTCTGCGTTCGTCTGAATTTCGCTGCGATTCTTAATAGTAAAAATATAATAATATGTACGAGTATCAAGTTACGGATTAAAAACACTGGTTAATAAATATGTCGGTATTTTCATTTGATCAAATCATGAATAGGTCGATTATGTAGTTATATCATTTTTAATGTACAGAATACTGATTTAAAAAAATTGATGTTTTATATATATGAAATGATTTTAAAAATCTCTTCTGGATTAGAGCGAGAAAAAACAATTACTTTTGAAAATGTCATACAATTACGAGTATATATTTTTAAACATGTTTTTTATTTAATATTTTGTGTTCATCATAATAATAATGAATAAAATTATAATTATATATTTCAAAATTCTCAATAATATAGTTGATTCGCCGTATCTTTTACAAAATATTGGTTTCCGTTGTCCTCTTTGCTATTCCAGATTAAATTCCCTTTTTTATGTACCAACTTGTAAAAACAATTATACCTCGAATTCATTCATTAGACGTACCTGTAGAAATTATAATGGACTCAGTATTGATGTAGACATTTTTAACTGCACGTTGCATTTGTACAGAAAATTTCTTCATGGGGTCGATTATTTGGGATAGTTGCTGAATGTGCATCTTGAGTGGTTTATCTATGTATATGTGCCGCATGTAATCTATATGTTTGTGTATGATTTATATGTGCGTTCATGTGTGTGCGTGGATGGCTCGGAGTGTACATTCGGTATTTTTATTTATTTTAATTTATTACCTCCATGGAAAACGCAAATATCAACAATTATTATTTTCTCACTTGAAATTCTTATTTATTTTTTTGTCACATTTAATGTTTATATCTTTGCATAATTTATGAAAACTTAATTGGTCTTTTTATGTTAAAAAATTGTTGTTTTTTCAAACTTATTATATATGACTGTATGTTTTCTAAATAAAATAAAATAATGTTATTAAAAACACAGTACAAATTATAACGGAGAAAATATATGTACGCACTTATTGATAAACAATAAATCTTGTTATTTATATACTTAAAACAATCTACACAATTTCACATTCTAGTTCTAGAGTAATAGACCATAAACAAAATACATTTTTAAAAATTTAAATTGCCCTTTGTTCTTAGAAGGACTATAATTAGTAAAATGCAACATTTTACATAATGATTTGAACAATATAAAATAATAAAACAAAGTATTTAGTCAATTAATGTTACATTTTCTTAACCCATTTTTTTTTTCATATACAGTGGCCTATGCACCATCGGAGGCGGATAAGGATGGGGTAATATGAGGATTTATTTTCTAGTCCATAGTCATTTAAGTCTAATACCTACCCGTATGCAGAGACAAAACTTAAGGTGAGGAAAGTACATTCTAATTTCAAATGCAGAGAATAACCCGAAGGTGAAGACAATAGAATGTACTCTCCTCACTTTAATGTTTGTCTCTGCATACGGGTATAAGTATTCGTCCGCCTTGTATTACTTTACACACTCTGTAATATCGTCCATTTTGCCTGTGTTTGAACATAGATGTGTTTAGACAAATGAGGGTACTATTTGCAAACCCGGCAAAATCTATCTTTCTTTATTTTAAGCAAATCACAAAAAAAAACTGATACAATACATAACTTCAACAATTTTATAAACTTCAAATTTTTATTATAATCAGTAAATATTTTATACGTAAGCAGTGATGACAAAAGCATGATTATGTCAAGAAACAGTCGTGAAATAATACATTTAATTTTATACATTCCAACTTTACAATACTCAAGAAGAGGTTGCCACGTTTGCAACAAACCCGATAATTAAAAGTCAAGTTCTTAAAAACAAAGCCATATATTTAACTGACAATGTTATAATATAATTATTGTAAAAAATTGTATTCTGAATGAGTTTAAATTAATATCTTAAATTAGATTTATGATTATTTATTAAATTAGATATCTTATTTTGGATTTTGCCGGGTTTGCAAATAGTAGCCTCAAATGGGAAAATATCGCTCAAAATGCTACGAATACCGATAAAAATATTTCTAACGGATTTGCAAAAATTAACTGTGTGTTCAACATTAATATGGATATTGTAGGAAAATGTTTTCATTCATAATTTTTTCTGTAAAATTTTAGAAAAATTCGTCTCCACACTCCGTGACGACTTTCTATTAAAATTTGATCGGTCACAAACAAATATGAAAATTTAACCGAATAGTGGCGTATTAGGGGCGTGGCCAATGCAATGAATAGTCTGGGAATTTGAAATTATAAATGAAAAAATATTTTTTACTCTTCTAATACATACAAACATTTTTTTCACTCGGCAGTATTTCATAGACCATTATAATTTATACTTGTATAAAAAATCGTGATATTTCCCTATTATGTGTTACAAGTTACAATATGCCTATTATTATGATTTTAAATCTGCGTCTTCCCATAACAATTTTTTTTTGTTGATTCGAAATGAAAATAGTAGCAAAAAAAAATTTGCAACTTGAATTTAAGTCAAGGCCTAGCATAAAATAAATATTTACGAAGATACTTCACGATCTAGTTAAATATCTATCTTCACCGAGGCTGGAAAATCGCTTCTTTCAACTACTTATGTTACTTTTTTGTTTACTGTGAATGAAATTCCGTTGAAGAAAAAAACAGAAGAAAAATAACAAGTTAAGAATGGTACAAGATGTTGCCCAAGATCTTGTGCACTTTCTTTTGCAATAAATCTTGGGCCGTTTTATTTGCTGTTGACGGGGTAGTTTCTCAGATTGCGCGTACGCATGCGCAATACGTAGATGTTTTATTTGTTTGTTATTCCGAACACTCTCGCGGCCGTAGAAGACAGCCTTATCTCGCGTATTTTGTATGTAAGCACGCGAGATAAAAGCTTTTTCTAAGGCCGCGAGAGCGTTTGAAATAGCAACCCCAGGACAGCTAACAGGCAGTATCATCAAATAAAACAAGCTGTTATGTGACGGCGACGACGCGATTACTGACAATTAACAACATATTACTCAATCAACAATCAACATCAGGTTTCTAAAATAACAAAGATCGTGAACCCTTCTCTTTCACGGTATTAGCTGTTCGTTTTGGAATAATATACCCTTCCCAAATAACAGACACCCTTCTTAAAATATATGAGTTTTTCCTTCTCCTTCTCATCTCTATCCTCTATTCATAGTATAGTGTAGATTTTTAGTTTATTTTGTATCAAATTATAAGACTTTATTAATATCTAAAATATATATACTTGAGGTGATTTTCACAAAAATGGCGCCATATAAATTATCCATAATAATATACATTCATCTTGTTTTCTCAAACTGAACGGTTTGGGTAGGTAGAAAGAAATTGCCTTAAAGCAATTTGCCGGCCCCTATATGTATATAAAATTTATAGAAATAAACAAAAGTGTTAAATAAATAAATAAACCCTATTAAAAATCAGGATTTCCAAATAAAAAAGAAAAGCAAGTTAAAAATGTAGCGAAACAAATACAGTAAAATCAAATTAACCGGATTAATGAGTTCAAGACGAAATCCGGATAGTTAGAATAACCATTAAATTAATGCAATATTTTGAAAGGAAATGAAAAATTTACTCAAAAAATACCTTTTTTGTTGCTTATGAAATAATACAGCGAATGAGGAAGTTCAGCCCCACGGGAAATTTTATATAACAAATGTTTTTTTTGTAGGGTAGGTTTTAATTGTAAGGCAAAGATTCTTGAAAATGTATTATGAAAATAACAAAAAATATTTTAATGAAAACGAACCACTTTGAAAAACATCAGTAGTGCTCCGAAATCAACCAACGATAAGAGAGTTGTGAAATATTTCCGGTTTACGGCACGTCAACGGACGAATCGGCAGAACTGACCGAGAAGAACCGGAGAACTTGAAACGTCACATGCGGAGTAATTTCAGAAACACAAAACTTAAAAAAATCTTAATAATTTACATAATTAAAAAAAAAATCAGGCATTGTTTTAGTCTATTAACAAACAAAAAAAAGAATAAACAACGTAACTTCCTCATTGGAATTACATTAAAAACTTACCTAAACATGTCCAGCAAAGAGCGGCTGGTTGGCGCGCCGGTTGCCAGTACCCAATTTTATAAGTGATTATAATTGATTGTAATTATGTTATAAAATCTCCTTTATTTTTTTTATTTTCTGATAACGATCTTTAAAATTACAAAAAACTTTAAAATAGGACGTGTTCTAATTTTTCTGAATTGGACCACAGATTTCACCCAATTTGTTTATTACACGACAAAATATTAATTGTATCAAATCTTGCACAAGACCTTGTACAATTATCTGACACACGTAATATGAGCTATACGTAGATAAAAATAGAGTTTTAATTAATTTTATTTTACCTGTTTTGGTCGACGTTCCACTCTGTGTTGCCAATGCATTCTGTAAAACAAAAGTAAATATTTGAACAAAAGTATTATCTATATTTATGTTATGTAATCTATATGGGTGGCGAATACAATCAAAAGATACGGAAACCATCCCTTAACTATGACAGTATAGTGGAAGATAAATTATCTCGAGCGATTACGAAGATATGCACACTATCGACCTATTTTCTTCAACTTTTGAGGTGAGTACGTCGATAGCTATCGAGGGTATCCGTACCCCAGAGTTCACATATCCACACACTGGAAGAGACAAAAGTCATGTTCAAGCGAGCACTTTTTGCTTTAGTTGCGATTTATTCTTTTTTTAGAATTATTTTGTGGTTGCTACATTTTATTACAGAAGTCGTGTTAAAATACGAAAGAGAAATAATTCAATTTGAATTATATTAGATACTGAGCACGGAGTAAAGTGTGACGGTCATCTAGCGGTTAAGATTCATCAGATCATTGATAAATAATTTGACGTTTGAGATGACATAAAGCGCATGCGCCCGCGACAAGCAATGAAAACATCATCATTCTCTTTCAGTACCTAATGGTGCATTGGGCACTGCATTGCTACACCATTAGCAGCGTATCTTAATCATTTTTGTTACATGAAGGTAAGATGATCAGTCTTAAGCTGCAGGTACCAGTCCAGGGACTATGAAATATTCTAGTGTAAAAAAACCCTTTTCAATAAATATTTCATAACAACCATGTCGGGAATCGAACCCGAGACCTCTTGTATGGAAGGCTTACGCGCTGACTATTACAACACGAGGTCGCCAGCAATGGGTGTCCATTGCTGAAGAATTGCATTTGACTTCGGAAGAAATGTTTTCATTATAATTTTTTTTTATTTTTTTTATCTATGGCCATATCTTTCTAAAAAAACGTATCGACATGTCGGTAGAGCCGGCTTCGCCGAAAGTAGCCTTCGAGTCAAAAACATTCGTCAAGAGTTCTGGTTCTATTTAACTCACTAAACTATATTCTTCATTCACCAGGATAATAAATGAAATATAAGAAAAATAAACAGCGTTTTAAAATACAACGTATGCAAAGTGCGTTCCAATGTTTGTTGCCTTAATGTCGATGATTTAAGTAAACATACAATTTTGGTTTATGAGCACGCACACTAGTATATTTCACATATATTTTAGTCACGCACAAATGAACAAAGGCCATTAAAGATTTGATCATTACAATTTAGTTACTTACATTCATTCAGTAACCCCCATAAAATGAGTATTTTTGTCGCATGTTTCAATGTTTTTTTTATTCCATAGAATTTGTTTGAATGTCGGCCAAGTTATAAATAGTACAGAATAAATTCACACTTTTTTTCTCAGTTCGGTTTACTCGGAAAACTTTTGGCGAAGATGATTTCCTTCGCCTTGCCGAATTTACGAGGTATGTTTGCAAGTATTACGTTTGTGAACAGCGACAATAAGTGCCAAATATTTTTTCAACGCGCAGATGTTTCTCAGTGAAGTTACTTAGACTTGTGTATTTATTGGGTGATGACAAGATTCACACGAAAAAGTTTTTTAATAAACGAAAAAAAAAGTTATGTAATCTGCCATAAAGAACATTCAGGAAAGAATATACCTACGACGGATTTGAACGCAAAAATTAAGTTTATTTATGTTATTTTAAAGGTAATTTATTTATTTATTTGACACTTTATATACATATACAATATATATACATATAAGGCAATTTCTTCCCAACTACCCAAACCGTTCAGTTTGAGAAAATTATAAATACATGGACATATTGAATCTTACAGTTTTATACAAAAATTAAAAACAAAGATTAACAAAATAAAAATATATTTTAAAAAATGTCACTGTAATATAAAGAGTGGAGAGGGGGTGAAAAGGAAAGAAGAAGGATAAAGGAACAACTTAAATATTTAGATAGTGACATTTCAATCTTGACTTAAATGTAAATAAAGAAGGGGCGTCTCCAACATTAGTGGGTAGATTATTCCACAATCGAGCGGCTACTACTGTGAAAGAGGAGGCAATAAAATAAGAACGATGACAGGGTATTAAAAGGGTTCTCTCGTTACTAGAACGAAGAGATAGTCCGTGTTGTGAAAGAGGTTGGACGAGCTCTCTCAGATAAACAGGCGAAATGGGATTATTAAAAATATTGCGAAGAAGTGATGGAATGTGAATGTTTCTTCTATGCCTGATACTGAGCCAGTGTAGTTGCGTGCGGTACTCGGTTATGTGGTCGGATTTGTGAAGATCAAAGATATAACGAATACACATATTCTACAGTGATACATACCTACTTAAAACATACAATTTGTACCGATACTCGTTTTATAGGCCGAAACCAAAAAATTGGCCGGTCACTGGTATTTATAGACTATTGTTTCTAAAAAATTGTTCCTAAAAGTCAGGAAAGGATAATGAAATACGTCGATTTTTCTATTTTGGCAATATATATTAAATCTCCCGGGCTTCGATTACAATGGGAAGTTAAAAGAGTTATCTTCGACTGTCTATAAAGAAAACAGAGCGGAGATCAGTCGACCTCTTGGCGTATGGTTAGTGCATTTCTAGTCCGTTAAATACACGAAAATAATAATTACAAAATATAATACAATAAAAATTGATGCGCCCGTGTAATTTTATCGTTCCATGTTTATTACGATCGTATGATATGAAAATGAAATGAAAAAAACGTTTTTACTAGCAGGCAAAAAAAAATGCAATTGAAATCGAGTGGAGATTAGTCGACCTCATTGTATGCGGGTTAGTGTGTTTACCTGCTATTAAATAAATATTTAAAAAAAACTTATTAAACGATAAAAATCAATCCACCCTATGTCATTTTATCGTGCTGGGTGAATTTTTACTGCGGTGAGAAAATAGCCATAATATCGATACCTGCGCGGTAAAATATCGTAATTTACGATATTTTTCGGTAAGAAACGAATTTGACGTACTAATTTTTATTTTTCAAAGATAGATCCTACGAAAAAAAATTACCACGAGTTTTAAGTCAATTTTATTTTCTCAGACTTTTGTATATTTTTTTTCTGTAAAACCTTCAGAGACGTAATTATACACAAAAAACTGATTTTAAGCACCATTTTTCAAAATCGCGGCACAAGCGGTGGTCGTACAAGGTCACAAAATAAGGACCCTATGTCCACCAATCCTGTTAAGTTTCAAAACATAATAACCTTTTTTACAAAAAAAAGTAAAAAAGTACATACCGAATGACCTTGAACGTCCCATACTTATAATAAATCTCGACACCCGATGGATATAAACCTGGTTTTTGCAGTCATGTAAAGTGTCCTAAAACAAAGCTACTCATTTTTGTAATATCTTTGAAAAATAAAAATTAGTACGTCAAATTCGTTTCTTACCAAAAATACCATATTTTACCAAAATCTGGTAAAATTCCCGTAAAATACCACGGAAATTTTACCGCCTTGCATCTCTATACCTAACCTATAATACCCTCGATTGCACAATCTACAACATTATTTAATTTATCGCTAAGGAGCCAATATTTCCGATCAAATTTTAATAGTGAAATAAAAAATTAATAGATAAGACGATAAACTTAATTCACGCATCAAACAATATAAAAAATTAATTTAATTCGTATGTATCGATTGTTTAGAACTACTAATTAATTTTATGTGTTGACTTTATGATTACAGTTTATATTATCAAATCACAAACATAAAATTTTAATTTATAACAACACATAAAATCAATAATTAAATTTATCTTGCGTAACTGGACAGATCACACAATACGCTTAATTTCTCAACAATGATTCGTCGTTAAAGTTTGTACAATAAACTTGATGTGATTATAGTTAGCGCAGTTAACCGACATTTACGGTGGCCGATAAAATCAAAAATATGTTGAAATAACACAATTTAAAATGAAAATTTTCATGTCGATCGGCCGCGAATCGAACATATGTTTTTGTAAGTTGTAGGAAAACGTGCTAACCACTACACTACAAGGTGAAGTAATTTAAAACCAGCCGCAGAGAGGGAAAACATTTTAAGAAGGGAATATGGAAGTCTAGGTATTTACAAGGCTGTAGTGGCCACTTTACACACTATTTAACATTCAACAAATGTTTTTCCTCTCTGTTGCAATAAATTTAGATCTTAACCGGCTGGACTTCTCCTTAGGGAGTCCTCTAGGGAGAAGTCCAGCCGGTCTACAAAAAAACCAGCCAATATGAAATAAGTCCTAAAAATATCTTATCATCATTTATCATTTCTCTGGGCTCTTAAGTGGTACTCTAATTGCAGCGTATCTCGACATTCTTTTTTTTACATTGAAGGCAAGGCGATCAGTCTTATGACTTAGGTGCCCATCCAGGAACTTCTAGGCATCGCTGTATAAAATCAAGTTTAAAACTTAACTTAAAATAAAAATAATTTCTCTAAAAATTCCTTCATTAACCGTAATTGCACAGAATATAACAAAATGTGTTTGATATATTTGATTCAAAACTTTTTGCATTGAAAAATAAAAATAATTTAACTACTTTAATGAAATATGTATTACTATCACGTTATTCTCTTGTCACTATTCTTTATTGGAATTTTAAGGGTAATCTCCTCAACAGAATCCCTCCTTTTTTCTATTTTATCCTAATCTTTTCTTATCCTTTTCATCCCTCCTAACGCTTTGGGAACGATATCATTATTACTTACTCTCTCGCATGATATTCTTTAAATATTATTATATACTCGTACATATTTTTATTACTTTTTAAATCTGTTCATTAGTATGTCAACAAAAAGTATTATATAGTTGTGAAAAACTTTAATACACTCATACACTATATTATAATATGAATTGTTTATCAATTTACTGTTGTTTTTCCAAATAGGTAAATAAAAAAAAAAATAAAAAAAAAATATTTCACGTCCACCCTGCCAGGAATCGAACCCAGGACCTCAAGCATTGCAGGCGAACGCGCCATCCACTACACTGCGAAGCGGACTTATCCCCACTCGATTTCATTATTCAGGATTTTAACCCTGGAAATACACATTCCTTTTCCTAAAAAAATATTTACCTGCGTTGATATATATTCGGTGTTAGCAAAAGTTTTGTCCGTTTTTTTTTAATATTTAAAAATGAGCAGCAAAAATAAAACAAAATGGTTAAGATTATACGTCGTGTCGTTCAAAAGAAAATTTGCTGCTCTTTAAGACGTTGAGTTTGCTTTTACGTTACATCTATTTTTTTATTTTATTAAAATCTTTCAAAATAGAATGTCACGTAGACGAAAGTGAGCATTTTCAACACCTCCCTCTGTTCGCGTTAAATCGTGGGAATAAAGCTGCTCGCAGTATTTGCGCCGTGCACGGTGAAAATGTTAGAATTATTCACTATTTTTTTGCAAAATAATGAAGGAGAATACATTATTGACTAATTTGTTGTGTGACAATGATATAATAAAATTAAAAATACGGTTTAATGACAGACCAGCGAAGTTTCTAAAAAAAAAACAAACATGTTAAATTTGTGCATGAGAATAATTCGCATAAAACATAATAAAAAAAACATATAACTTACAAATAAAAACACGGCAAATAAAAATTTCTTTCTACATAATATTCGGTCTGCTACACTCATCAATCCGTGCGCATCCCATCTCTATTTTTCATTTCTTAATAGCGATTTTATAGTGATAGCTTTTACTTACTGTATTTATGGACAGTGGAAGTAGGTTGTACACTTTAATGGAAAAGTAGAGCAATCGTCATTGGCCGAAAGTTGTGTTAATTTTCGATTGCAAAGAAAATAGTGTTGATTTAAAAAATACAATATTTTATTTATTCATTTATTTTACAGAAAGAAACAGTCGACAGTGATATAATAACATAAAAAAGATACGGTGTAAGGACAGACCAGCGAAGTTTACAAATAAAAATCATACATATTAAATTGTGGTACAACAAAAGGGTGTGTTTATGTGTATTTGTATGAGAGTAAGTGTAGAGGTGTGTTTGTGTGTATTTGTGTGGGAGTAAGTGTTTAGGTGTGTATAAGTGTGAGAATCATTAAATAGCAAGTGGGATCGTATCGCAGCCAAAAAGAATGAGTCCTAATTTATTTAAAAATAAATTAAGGGGCGTCTTAAATATATCGATGGATGAAAAAAAAGCATTTAAGTTAGAGCAAGAACGATAGAGGAAAGAGTGTTGTGCATAGTTAGTGCTACAAACTGGCAGGTGGAATAAATACTTACTTCTTGTCACGCGGAAGGGGAGATTAAGATTAATTTTGGAGAGTAGGTTAAAAGAGCCTACTTTATTATTTAATAACTTATATAAATAGCATAATTCAGATATAGTACGTTTATTGCTGCATATGTAAAAAAACGGACACAACTTTAGTTATAATGTCATTATTTGCATTTAATATAAATATGTCATTATCATAAAATTTTCCGAATATAAAGTTATTACATGCTAGGTAAGTCAGTTCACATCTGCCTATTTAGTAAACCATAGCTACCTTTAAAATGATTAGTTTTTGGCAAAGTTAGCAAATAAATTAAACCGCTTTAATCACCGTGGGAGACCGAACGAGCTTCCAACTTGTTGTGGGAAAGGAAGAAGATTTATCTTAGAAATATTATATTATCTAAAATTATTCTGAATTGGGATTAAGCACACCCCATGATAAATTAAGCGATTCATATCGGTTTTCTGCGTTCAATTACAGAATACTTACAACATTAAGAAGCTATATTCTGCATTAAAATACATGGGTATATTTTTGTTTATATAAGATCTACTCTTCTCTCATACAATCACAGGTAGGCGACCATCACTTGAAAGTATTTGCGGTGCCGCGATTCGAACGCTATCTTCAGCTGTACATATCGAGACGGTAAACTTAACTTCTGTGCCATTTCTGTCTACCTCGGTATGTTCTACCGATTTGTCATCTCGACGTCATATGATCGAATCCAACCAATGAATGACCCCGAAAAAAACATATTTAATGTGAAGAATGAAATATTTTCAGTCTTACTTATAATAGAACTATAACCCCAGGGTTCCGCGGAACGTCTTTTAGGAGCAGCTGATATAGACAGTCGAAGACAAATGTACTATCTTCCGATTGTAATTTAAGATTCCCGAAACATGACGTTCTTTTGCGCTCCATCATACTCCGTCTACCATATGGACGATTCACCCCTGGTCTATCAAGGGCGAATCGTCCATATTAGCGATTATGCGAAGCTTACGATTGGCGATTATTCAACTACCGATAATATTTTTTAGAGTCGTTTTAATTATGTATGTATTTATATCTTACTCGAAAAATAAATATAAACATATTTAAGCGCACCCAGAATCCAGCCCGTTCCTAGTGTGACCGATTACTTCAGCTTATTTTTTCATACAAAATGTTTACGTGTTTTAACATCTCCAAATCCAGTTGCTGTTTTTTTCCTCCTCAAGTAAGCTCGCAGATTACAGATATTTTTTGAAGTTTCTCTGTTTGGAGAATAGCTTTTCGAAAATTATTTTTCGAGGACCATTTTTCTTTGATAGTATACAGTTAATATATGACATCAGGGCCGCAATTATAAACGCTATCTTTATCAGTACATATCAAGATGGTGAGAACTAGCAACGATATTTATTTACGAAAATGTATATATTTCTCTATAAAATAAAAGAATCTTTGTCGGTAATCCGTAATTTAACATTTTTAGAAAAAAACAATTATAAACATATCATACTGTGGTTCGAGTCCGCTAATTTTCGTAACATTCAAACTCTCGAACTCAGCGTATCATGTTAATATGAGCTTTCTCTATAAAATTGGTAATAACCAAATTGAAATTGTTAGAAGCATTTTATTTACATTTTTACATTTTTTTTGCACCACAACAGGCCAAGAGGCCTAATTACAGTGGTGAATTACATCACAGAGCACCCAGGCTTGAGAAAAATCACATTTTTAATTTTTGTGTTCTCACCGGGAATCGAACCCGGAACCTTCCGTGCGTGAGTCGAGCGTCTTGACCACTACACCACGGAGGCCGCCGAGTTTATATCTGTACTCTTCGACACACCAACTAATTATATGAAGAATAACACTCTTCGAAAAATACAGACTACCTATAATGACAGTTTTAGTGACATCGACATCTTACACTGTAAGCACTATAGTTTTATCAGATCTGTTATGGACGTTTTAAATTTATCTCCTGCTTAACTTTAAACCTTTATTTTTAAATACATTTACTACCTGTATCTAATGAATTATTGTTTGTTGTAAATTTTTAGTAATAAATATAAATGTTCATGGAAGCAGAGAGAGAGGGGAGGAAAGTAGAGTCGGAATTATACCATGCCTTCTCCCTTTTATGTACTTTTTACTTAATTTTTATCATATTTCTTTTTTTAGTATTTTATTATTTCCCCTCTCCTTCTGTTTTCACAATAAATTAATGTGAAATCTGTTATTGTGACAACCATAATCAGGCGGAGGTGATGCGGTTGGCTTGACCATGTTCTGCGGATACCTCCTAAGATACCCGCGTTTGCTTACTTTACAAGGTTTTTTTATCTGATCTCGACGTCCTGGACGTCCTCCGCTGACTGTTTTTCGGCGGTTCATGTCAGAACTACGAGACGCAAACTTGACTCAGGATTCACAGGAGCTGGCAGCTGACAGAAATGCTTGGAGGATCTTTGTGGAGACTATATGCTCCAACTAGAATGATGATGTTGATAAATAACCAATTATGCTTAAAACGATTATAGAACCCGCTAGAATTGTTTTTCTCTCTTTTAATTAATAGATTTGTTTGATGCATATGTTGAAGACCTACCTAAGTCTTGACTGTCTTATCACGGGATGTTTGATTTATTACATATCTTCGGTTATGGAAGATTTATGGAATAAAACCATTACGCATAATGCGAATGTCTCTCGTCGTTAGGGACTGATTTTCTGCCGCTTTATTTGTTTTACTCGCTGCTTTTATGACTTGATTATAGTATAAATACGCCCAATTAGATAGTAATATAAGAATCGTAACTTAAAAGTAACACCGAACGGCCACGTTCAAAATCCACTTGTAAACTTAAAACCTACTAATAAACAAGATTCTTCGGCTGACTGTTTTTTCTTCATTGTTCACCAGCGATTCCGTAACACATATCTTCAAGGAGGAAATTCAAGAAGGAAATCAAACAAAACAGAATTATAAAAATATTATCTAGATGAGAACGAAAAAATGTTTTCAAAATTAGATTCTTAAAATGTATAAACGATTATTTTGCGTATCTCTTGTACTTATCACGCACAGATTTTGTATACAGTCGAAATTGTATGAATACAAATTGCAAAAATATTCTAATTACGTACGCAGTATGTTGTAATTTTGAAAGTCTGGATAAATACAATTTCAATTGTTTGTCAATTCCATTAGAATTCCTCTCAGGTAAACTTGTGAAATAGGGTTTATTCATTTTGACTTGTAATGTTATATTTAGTCCAATTAAATCATTTGCCACATACACTGTCTGGGAATACGAACAGAAACTAAATTAAGATTTGTCTTTTTAGCCGATTAATTATTTATCAACGGATCAAAGTATTCAAACCAAAGCTACCTCGAAATAATTTTGCTCGGACTGTGAGCACTTTGGTTTGATGAGATCATTGACCTATTTAATTTAAATAGTTAGGAAAATAAACGAAAATGAATAGAAAACAGATGCATTTACGTAAACACGCGTCAAATATTTACATCGAGAATAATAGTAATTTTGCACTCATCCAATCTGTCTATTTGGCCATTATTTAAAACTGTTTTTGAAGATAGTAAGAAAGCTTAGAGATATTTATTTTTAGTACGGTGAACAAGTACGGTCATGCAAACAAAAAACTAGTTTATTTAGAAAATTATATTTTTTAATCTACCCACATTGACATATTGATCCACATAGACATGCCCTGAGCCCTGGCAAATCATGATAATAATAAAAAAATTAAGTATAACAAGGAAGATTTCTAGAAAACAAAAATAGCGCCAAAAAATGAAAACTATACATTTATTTGGTTGAAGAACGGAAAAATACTAGCGAGAAAAACAGATGACTCTTAAATCATACATATTAACATTTCCCTCAATAAGCATACAAAAATGACACATGATCCGAACGGGGGGACTAAACGACCCCAGCGCCAACTTGTATATGGCATCAGGAGAATAAAACGTTGGAAGTGTTTATGATCGTCAAATAATTTATTCATGTTTTCGCGTACACGTATTTTACTCATTCGTGTATTTTATTCATTTTTGTTTGTTTGCCGAATACTTATATATGTACATAAAGTGGAATTGACCAAATCGGTCTATGGGGGATTCGAATCCCCCCTTCGGTTCGGCTAGGTTAAACACGCTAATGACATAGATAAAAAGATTGTTTTAAATATCTAGAACATCCTTCAAGCATTGATTATTACATATTTTACTATGGAGCCACACCTATGCAAACAATGCACCCTTTATACAATATCTCGAGCAGATTCTAGAAGAAATCAAACACTCAAAACAAATTGTCTTAGCCGAAGATATAAACATAAATGTTCTAAGCGGAAAATTTGTTGTAATTTAATACATCAATCTTTTTATGCACTATGGATTCATGTAATTAATGAATGTACCAGGAATAGTGACACATGAGTCAGAAACTTGTATCGACCACATTATTGCTAAAACAATTATCCCTTCTGTATCAGCTTTGCTTCGCACCCCTATTACTGATCATTACACTACTGCAGTTAGTATTAACAGTCATCAAACTTTACATATTTTTTAAGATAATCGTATTTTTATAAATTATTCAATTTTATATTAATTTTTTTTAGACATATCTAGTAAAAAATATGCTGTATTTTTTATTAAAAAGAAAAAAGAAATGCTGTCTACCTAAGAACAGGTATTTACTATACCTAATGTGAATAGACAGTACTTACTATGTTAGCTTTATTTTAATTTTGCTTATTTGTTTATATTTTTACCTTCTACACTGTTTTGCAAACAGAATATAATAAAACTATGCTAATAAAAAACACCGATTTTCGGCACTAAACGGAAATCTTTATTAATCATAATATACAATGCCATACAAATAAAACATAATAACAACGGTATTCATACTTAAATGGCGGACTTATTGCCACAAGCAACTTCTTATAGTCTAACCAAAATTAAATAAAAAATACAATAATAAATATCAATTAAAAAAATAATAATTAGAAAACCCAAGCAGTTAAAACATTTTACAAGATTATGCTGTCTATTGCTTACATGAATTATATTTAATACATTTAAATTTATTCTATTGCATCTTCCAAATATTTATTTGTAGTACTGAAACATGTACTTTCTTATGTTCTAAAATATTCAGGTCTTAATTTAACAAAAAGACCAAGTTCCATTTTATAAATACCCGTCACTATTAATTAAATAATTCGAATAAAAATTGGCTTACATGTTGCCAGGTAATGTCACTTAACTCATTCCCAAACGCTCCACCAGCCAGGCGGTTTAGAACCGAAACAAAAATGCCTGCTTGTGTCATGAAAGCATGTAAAATCCTTTCGAATAAACATTTTAAAAAGGATT
Organism: Micrasema longulum; assembly: GCF_059751315.1. Lineage (NCBI taxonomy): Eukaryota > Metazoa > Arthropoda > Insecta > Trichoptera > Brachycentridae > Micrasema > Micrasema longulum. The sequence goes on along the minus strand of NW_028278162.1, from coordinate 328,805 downwards.
ATGTAAGTTTTCGTTGGTAAATATTTGTTCAAGAGTGGTTAATAAAGCTTTAAACAATTAATTTTCAAAAATGAATATTGTTTTTTGTAAATGTCAAACTATAACCAGCGGCGCATTTATCAAGCTATTCTTGCTTCTTTTTACAGGTCTGCACTGATAGAAATACGTTTTTAAAAAATAATAAATAAAAGTTTATATTATTTTTGTATTCCTCAAAATCCAGTGAAAGTAAATAAATGAGTCGAAATTATAAGAAATTTAAGGAAATAATCTGATTGGGAACCACTAAAAATTGTTAAAATTAAAATAAAAACTTTTATACAAACCAAAAATGAGTATAGTCCAGCTTTTGGTAGCATATGCATGCTCGTTAAATGCAGCCCTTGTTTAAATAAACAAACTCGGTAAATATGGGTACGTTTTCGTTTTTACTTTTAAAAAAAAAAATACTCTGTAGGGCATGTCTATGTATTAATATGTCAATTTTTCATTTTGAAAATCCACACTGGGATTTCTGTCACACTTGTGACGTCATTATTAATCCCGTAAAGTTCGATTATGTCGTCATTCCATGCGTTTATGATTGGTTAACCAAGCAGGACAAATTAATGTGGACAGGTGATGTTGCCGTTTGTTTGGAAATATGCACTTAAATGTTTCATTTTTAATAGTAATGGGGAAATATCATGTTTTTGTTAAACTTTTTAAAGTAATAGGGATTGATTTGCTGTCCAGAAAAAAAATGATACTTATTAGTAGCATAAAAAATATTTATAAATTTGTCATTTTTAATTCCCGCAAAAACGGTCAGTGCATTCGCCACGCCCTTAATACGTCACGATTCATGTTCATTTTCAACTTTTTTCTAAACCATTAAAAGTTTTATTAAACATCGTAACGAATCTTGACGTCACAACTAACAATGCCAAACATGTCGCATTTTTCTAATGACATATTTTTTTTTTTTTTTTTTTTAAAGTTATGTATGAAAACATTTCTGCAAAATACCCATATGGATTTTGAAATGACAATTAATTATTCTAAATCCATTTCATATATTTTTATCGGTATTCGTAGTACGTAATATTTCTGACGCTGTACATTTATTTAGGTGAACGATTCTACAATGTGCATCATTGTTATTGTTATTGTTTTATTTTAACAATAACATTCCTGCATTGCTTTTATGACTTAAGACATAAAATTCGCAATGATTGTACATATGATTTCACTGCATGCCCAAAGAGTACAGGATTACATCACCCGACACCTTTAGAACCCGAGGAGACGAATACCGTATACCAAGGCATGTGCCTTTATATGACTTAAAGACTTGTTATTTTATGTCGAATGATACGCTAAAAGTCGACGTGAGAGCTAAAATTACGATCAATAAATTGACTATAATGGGTTGCTCAAGTTTGCTAAAGATAAAAAAATCTTTAAAAAGGTTAGTAATCAAATGATTGTATCATAATATCTTAGTTATTTCTAATAAAAAAATGACCGTACATTCAAATTCCTTTCAAAACGATATTCAATTAATTTAGTTAAATATTCAAAAACTCGTTATGAATATTTATGAGCATAATTTGCAATGCAAATCAAGATGAGGTAAATCGGCTTAGTAGTGCAGTGGTTGGCATATTAGCCTTTCATGTTTAAGGTCCGGGGCTCGATTCCTGGCAAATGTTACAATAAATATTATATTGAGTTTTTTTACTGACATTTCTTGGTGGAACTGCATTTTAATTATAATAATAAAAATACGTATATAGTTTTATTCCACTAAAAATGAAATTAATCGATAAGAATTAACTGCCGGGAATTTTTGCTTTCAGAGAATCACTAAATTACTCCCGGGCCCGGAGACATAGCTGTCGATGGAACTACCAACCATCGGCCTCTGTTATAGTTGTAATTAAATTTAAATACATGTAATTCAAATACATTTTCATTATAAAACTTCATAAAATTATACATTTTACACCAGTTTTTATTATATAAATTCAAACAAAACTTACATTCTTATAATTGTTATTACCTTTTACTTAAATGAGTTTAATTAAAAAAATATATATTTCCATAATTATACCTATAAAATCATGATTTACAACCACTGCTTGCACTTGTATATAAAATAGAAATTTGTTTAGTTTTCCACCAGTCTGACGATGTCGGTCACGATGAAACCCGGTCACTGGTAAAAAAAATAAAAAAATAAAAGTGGAATAAGACTATATACGTATTTTTATTATTACAATAAATATTAGTTTAAAAAGTCGTTTTTTCGCATTTAGCGTAAGCCTGATCACTTTATCTTCACGTAACAGATGATTAAAACAGACTGATTTCACAAATATCGTACAAATCTAAACACGTGGATTAATTTCTGTTATTCTAAAGTTAAAATTCTGCAAAGAGAATCGAGTAAAGATAAGTCGGTCTTATGGTGTACTGGTCAATGAATTTGCACGCCGTTAAATCAAGAAAAAAAATTGACATATGTTTTGTCAGTTTTTTTTTTTCTAATTAAAAAATGAGCACGAAAAGTAAAACCAAATAGCAAAGGTTACAAGCCATTCGAAAGAAAATTTTCTGCTTCTCAAGATATTGTGTTTGCCTTTACGTTACATATACTATTTTATTACAAGCCGTCAACGCCTTTTTCTGTTAGTAAAATTAAGGACGTGAATTGCATTTTAATTGGTATACACCCGAGTTATATTTTTTCCTTTATTATTAAGTAACAATTTACCAATATTAACAACAACAACAACAACAACAACAAGCAACAATTTACCTTAAAGCGTTAATGCTCAATTATTATTTGTATGTTTTATTTAGACATTATAATAATAAATATGTACATCTCCCTTCCCCTCCTTATCCTCTCTTCAAGCATTTTTGTCCTAATCCCGCCAAATTGACAATAACTTACTGTTCTTAAAAAAATATTGTAAAAATTTTTGATTATTGAAAAATATTTACGAGTACATGAAAATAATTTTTTTATATGTATAAACTTACATGTATTTATTTTATATGTAATATATTTTCTTTACTAATTTTGTATACTTTGTGGAAAGCTGTTATTAGTTCTGAGTTTATACACTATATCTGTTTGTTTACTATAAATATGTTTGTAGAACTGTTGATTTCCCAAATAAAATAGAAGGCAGGTTTAACATTATTTGATAAAAAAAATATTACATTTTTCATATTTAGTTTTTACATCAAAAATGTAGTTCATTTATTATCATTATTAATATTATTATCATTAATGTCAACAGGATATATAATTGCTTGATTGAGTTTTTTCCTTAGTTTTCTTTTTAAAAGAATTGCACGTGAGTTTAATTGGTGTTCCGATGAAGAGACAAGTATGTCTCAAAACCGGAAGACTTAGAAAATCAATAAGTGGTTATATACAACAATTCAAGAACATTTGACTACAAAAGTTAAGAGGAAACGAGGTGGGTGAGAATTTTAATAGGTTGGTATTGGAGCATTGTTTTTCTGTCACTCTCTCGCAAATGCCTCCCCGATAATATGCAAAAAAGATTGGACTTATTATGCTGAACTAAAATCGACTAAATTGGGGTTTCGTTGTCCCTATTTCCGGACCCAAAACTGTAACGATTTTATTTTTTCTTTCAAAAAAGAGTATCAGAATTGAATTTTCTGCGTCGGTGCCTTTTGCGTTTTTCAAAAATGTTTATCATATTTGTATATCGTATGTCCGAAGACGGCAGATAAAACTGGGCGCTTTAAAGGAATTTTGGATGGTTCTAGTTCCCACGATAAACAATTTATCGAAAAACTAAAAAAATATACGGCAAGCCAATGGTAAATATCCATAATAAGGAAAAAAAACATCGTTTAAGTGCCATACTCAAGGGAGAAAATACGAGAATACGTTTGTATGAAGAAAAGCCAGTCCACTTTTCCTTTTAAATCTTTAATTATAATTAATAACTCTACGTAATTTTATCGTGCGACGTGGATTTTCACAATCATATAATATGGGTCATACCTTGCACTTAGTGTACCAATTCTATCAACCCTATAAATCAAGCATTCAGGGTTGTGGTACTCTTTATTCTGTCCGGACATATATAGAATACATCTATAAGAGTATTTAAGCACACTTACGTTGCTATTTATTAGTATTTTAGAAGTTATTATACAACTTCGTTACAAGTTATATAATAGGGGATGTTTAAAGTACGGAAGTTATCTTATTACCTTAACTATCAGGGGATGATGGACGTTATGGTACCCGAAGCCATAATAATATAAGGACGATACCATAAACTTTTTTATGGCTCTGATAAAAATCTATACTGCTGATTTTCTGGATTTCGTTTACGTTATGGGAATACCAGCAATATTATACATTGTTTATCACCTTATTTAAATAATAGATTTGTATATTTACAATACTGTGAGAACGATTTAATTTATATTGCAGTAAAACGCACAATGAGGAAGTTCAGTCCTACTGAAAATTGGATACAAAAATGTATTCTTACGCGCGCTAAAAGATCGGATTGTGTTCCTGTGGCTAGTGTCTCGGACTCACGGACCAAAGTTCCGTGGTTCGAATCCCACTTTACCCCAACTTGATTCCATTTTCTAATAGTGAGATATTTACAACTCGTTGAAAATGCCCCTCAAAATTAAATATTTGGGTAAATCATAAGAACGCAAATATTTATTTTTTTTCAAAAAAATCAAAAATTGGAACAGCAAATTGTAAGGCGAAGTTTCTTCAAAATATATGAAAAAAGTCATAAAAATGGTTTTTTTCTAGTTATTTTTTTTTCATTCAAACCAATCTACAGGTTATTATATCAACCCTTATGGATTGGTTTATAAAAATATTTTTAAAAAGTTTATTAAATTAAGACATAAAAAGTATGATCAGAACATAAGTTACATATCTATGGTCAACAGTTTGACAGGTATTGCTATTATTAATTTAAAATGTGTCGTATCTGTCTTTATTTTATCAACATAAACGGCAAATCTGCCTTTTACAAACATTTATAATACTAACATATTTGGCTTAATATATATATATGTATAATAAATAAATATTTTTTAAAACATAAATTTCCTTATACCCAAGATTTATAAAAATAAATTAAACCTAAAAATTTTACAAGATTTTAAAAAATTTACCTAAAAATTATACAGCATATTCAGTGGAAAATTTAAATAATAAAACATTCTACAATAATACAACTAGAAAATCATAAGTACTGTTTCATACAACTGGGCAAAGTGAACGAAAAACTGTATATATTATGAAATGCATGAATAAATAAATATAATTACCATTCACCATCTTCGAAAAAGTTCAAAAGGTTTGTTCTATAGGAACAATACCCTACACTAAATATATCAGATACGTGGGAATGCCGAGTTCATGAAGTCTATTTAATACGGCATTACAAGTATACACTTTCCGTGAATTGTTGCTACAAAACGGTGGCACCTGTCTAGTCATTCTTCCAGGCAACCTGAAGTTGATGAGAGATAATAGTTCAGGGCAATCCCATATTGAAGTTAAAAAGTTCTTCGCAAGTTAAAAATAATTTAAAACCTACCCCCATTGTTTAGTTCGCTAAAACTTTTTGCAAAAGATATTAATCATCGTACCTACAGAAATATATTCTGGGAGATTATAGCTGCATTTCGGGAGGCGGGAGATTGAAAAAAATATTTAAGGCTGTTTTCGGGAGTTGAAAACCCCCTAATGCAGCACGCACCGACGGAAATAATATAGACATGCAATAGGGAAATAACAATAATTACGAATACCGATAAAAATATATTTAGAATAATTAATTGTATTTTAAAAATCAATATGGATATTGTGGAGAAATGTTTTCATGTATAACTTTGAAAAAGAAAATGTAAAAAAAATGTCACTAGAAAAACGCGATATGTCATTGATAGTTGTGACGTCAAGATTCATAACGATGTTCTGTAAGAACTTGAATGATTTGGAACAAAGTTGAAAATGGCGTGGCCAATGGATTGAACTTTATTGCGGGAATTCAAAATTACAAATTTTAAAATATTTTTTATGCTACTAATAAGTGGCCAAAATATTTTTTTTACTGGACAGTATTTCATAGACCCTTATTACTTTAAAAATGTTAAAAAATATATATTTCCCTATTACTTCTTTATATCATGTGGCCAAATTCGTACTGAGCAAATTAGAATAAGCACCGATAATCCTGTCACGTTGTTTAACAAAAACTTATAGGAATTTTATTGCTTAAAACACGGCACACGAGCTAAGAATAAACCAAAAGCAGGGTAAGAATAAGAACGAAATTAATTTGAGAATGAAATCAGGAAAATATAATTTTTTGCCTTTTTAAAAATCCACCATCGCCTTCCAAGACCTTCTCAGTGCCTCCATTTTTCTCTGGGCCTTCTATCGCCCCCCTGAAGGCCTTCAGCGCCCACAAGGGGACGTAATAGCTCAATTTGAGAAAGACAGCCTCGGAGTCACCCAGTCCTTTAATAATGGCAAGGCAAATTTAAATATGACGTGAAATCGTTTAATATCCTCGAGTGAGGCACCAGCGGGAGTTGGGAAAATGACGGGTTCCTGGTGGCTGTTTGTGTACGCCATATTTTCTAATGAAAACAAAGACATGTTCTGATGAAATTATGTTGACATGCTATGAAACAAAAAAATCAAGGTAAAATAACAATATGGATTAGCTCACGATCATATTTTTTAAATATTTAGAAAGGTCTTTACCATTTAAATAAACAGTAAAGCGGCATTTTATCTTGAAAAAATGAAATGTATTAAATTTCTGGCACAGCAAGCGAATTTTCAAAACTCTCTTTATTTTACTCGCACTGGACGCGGACGTAACGAAATTACATATCGACTTTCTCACTAACCTGAAGCGGAGCCAAACGTCGCGTCATTTTGCGTAAAGCTTTCACGACTTCACATTACCTACAACCAACCACATGGTGGCAAATATTTTCCTGACATAAACATTAAACACACTGAATTCTTCTTCTGCGCCGTATAAATATTTTTCATGTTTTATTTTTGTCAATTTAATAAATATGTGAAAATGAATTATCAAATACGAATGTGACCCTTACCCAAACGACGACTTAATTTGGATTTTTTGGAAAATGGGACCTTAAATTCCACTCGGATGCACGAAGTAATACGTTATAGTTATACCCTATAAGTTATAATATAATTCAAACTAATAAAGAGTATTTGAAAATCAAAGTACCAGTAGCTCAATCACAAATAACTATCGACGTGCTTAAAAACATGCTAAGCATTTGAGCGATCACAATGATCAATAATGAACATGCTTAAGTTATCGCTGTCATAAGTCAACGCGTGTGTAATCTCTTAGTCAACGCTCGTGTCGGTATATTTTTTGTTTTCCTTGTAAATAAATAAAGTTCGCTGGCAAAAAATCGGCGTTTACTATAAAAAATAATACAATAAATTGCATTTGCAAAATAGTAAGGAGTATCTAATACAAAAAAGTTAAAATTAAATTGAAATTACTATGGCGACTCCTTTTCTTGACATTTGGCTTGCTACTTGCCGGCTAAATGCAATAAATAGCATGATAAATAATAAATAAAAATAGAAGTTTTGGAATATTTTCCATATTTACACCGGTGGAATTCAAATATGTGATTGCGCAGCAGGATTATACGTCGCGAAACGTAAATATTTTGACATTTAATGTTAGGTGTTCACGGATGTTCCATTGTGATCGCGAACACGATAAACAAACATGGTGAGAAATTGCTATCACGTCACTTATTCGCGTCGTGCACGTCGATAGTTATTTGTGATTGAGCTACAAAAAATGACCTTTTATGGTGTAAGTCTTTCTAGATTTAAACAATCACTAAGGTAGACCACAATATCTTGTCTTTAGTTTGTAATTATCATATCCTTTTCGTCCTAGCTTTAATTTTCCTGAGTTATATTTAATTTCAATTATACCTGTATACTGTATATAATATATTATAAAGAAATGTATTTAACATTTTTAAATGGACTAAATAAATCCGCAAATAAATAAATACTAAAAATGATAGGGTAGGATATACTTTTGTTTACAAATACAAATAGATAATTGTGCGAAGCTAATGATAATTTGGATTTAAAAATATTTACAAAGAATCAGGTAGGTAATACCTACTTCGTTCTATGTTTTTAAATATCTTACGGAATGATTTAGAAATCTTTTGTTGACCAATGGGGGTGCATGAAGCGTGTGCGTGCGCTTACAGTGGCGGGTAGGTTTAGGGTTTATGACAAAGGCACTTTTGTGTTCAACAAATCTAGCCGAATAAAACAAGGGTGGTTCTTATTTAACCTGCTGTTGTTATACGTGCCCATGTCAAATGAAAAATTATAATTAGAATCGAGTTGTGGTCCCGTGGCTAGTGTCTCTGACTCACGTCTCAAAAGTCAGTGGTTCGAATCCCACTCTACGCCAACTTGATAAACCCATTTTCTAATAGTGAATTATTTACAACTCCTTGAAAATGGTCCCCGAAATAAAATATTTGGTTAATCATAAGAGTAAAATATTTCTTTTTCATAACTTTGTTAATATTTTATTATAAATTTCATAAATATTTAATTTAAGGGATGTTTAAACTGCAATACCTCATTGTTTCCGGACTAGCATCTGAAGCGTAAGACTGATCAGCTTACCTTAATGTAAAATGTGATAAAAATATAATTTGGTTTACAAATGCAGAGCTCCAAGCACCACTAGGTATGGAAAGTGGAGTTTGGCGTGATCATGACGTTGTTTACTTTTGTATATTAATTTCATGTATAGTAAAAAAAAAATTAAATGTATCGTTTTTCTGTTTTCCGTGGCTGATGTAGATATTTTAAAACCTTCCTTGACAATATCTAGAAAGTAACTCAAGATATATTGATTTATTATAATTATAATAATATAGCAATGTCTTTACTCAACTGTATCTCTTCGGATATTGACATCTTTCATATTAGTGAAAAAAAGTTCAGAGAGGATAGCATTCTTTCTCTATAATTGCTGGGTATTTTTTATTTGACCATTTTTGTATATTAAAATTTTAGTATTAATTTTTTCGTTTTATGTATGCATTGAACTATTTTGTAATGTACATAAACGTTTATAAAATAAATAAATTGAAATAAAATAAGCTGACCTGATATTAAAAACTCTTAATTCATCATCATCATTCCCTTTCCGTACTTAATGGTGCATAGGGCACTGCATAGGTACACCAACCGCAGCGTATCTTGATTATTTTTGTTACATGAAGGTAAGGTGATCAGTCTTACGCTTCAGGTACCAGTACAGGGACTATGAAATATTCTAGTGTAAAAACACATTTTTAAATAATATTTCATATCAACCATGTCGGGAATCAAACCCGAGACCTCTTACATGGTAGGCAAAGGCGCTGACCATTACACCACGAGACAAATTAAAACTCTTGAAAAAACTCTTAATTACTAAATAAAAAGTTATCGTAATAACACTTTGCGTACAATTTGCAGCTACTTCTGTATTTAATTGAATTATTTCTTATGCGCAAAACTTAATTCAGTTTAATAAAAAAATATATAGATTTATTTCTACTAATCATTTCGACCTTTAGTATTATGAATTATGAGATAAGTAAGTCTTTTTTTGTTTTTTTTTTTTGCACCACAACAGGCCAGCAAGCCCAATTACAGTGGTGAATTACATCACAGAACACCCAGGCTTGAGAAAAATCACATTTAATTTTTGTGTTCTCACCGGGAATCGAACCCGGAACCTTCCGTGTGTGAGTCAAGCGTCTTGACCACTATACCACGGAGGCCGCCATTATTATAAAATAAACTTGAAAAAACGTACAATAGATACATATATACTAATCACAATCTAAAATATAGAATATATTATATTTATTTGAGGATATATTATATTGATTAAAGAATCCACAGCCGACACTGTTGTAACCAAAAACCACCTTCCAACCAGCAAAATGCAGATACTCAAAGTATGTGCGAAATTAAGGATATTATTGGATGGGGACGGCGGAGACGACGGCTCTGGAAGGAGCATGAGACCAGGATGACAGAATAAAGGGCCGTAAGAACAGAAAGAGACAGTTTACCTCAACGAAGGAAGTCTCAAGGACGACCCCAAAATTGATACAGAGAGTAACATGTCTAAAACAAGTGGAAGGAGAATTTTGAAATAAATTAAATTGATCAAATTTTTGTAAACAAAATTGCGATATACTAGTGATTACCGAGTGTACCTAAAATATTTGAGTCTGGAGTTAGATTCCCGGCAACGTCGACAAAATAATTGGTTTTTCACTGCGATATATAGAAGTTCCTGGACCCCGATTACAATGGGAAGTTGACATTCTACGATCCCTTGTATATGTGAAGCATTTAACAAGAAAAATAATCGTCTTAATATTCACCCGTATTTCATGGGTAGGAGAAGCTAGTACCTAATAGTTCTAGAAAACAATTATTTTTTTATCAATAAGTATTCTTCAAAATAGTTTAAATTTCTTTATTGATGTTTTTTTTTCTATTCTTTTCTTGATTTTATTCAAAAGTACAAAATAATTGATTTATAATTATTTTTTTATCAGTATGTATTTATGTGTTTATTTATATTAGTTACCTAAGTAGTAGATTTAAATAATAATACATGTAATTTAAAAAAGAAAAATCTTCGTTTAGTGTTATTCAAAATTGTTTTATTTTTTAAATTTTTAATATGTGTTGCTTTCTTACTTTTTTTTACAGGTTCAAAATATTTCTATCACCAAATATTTAATTTTTCAAGTATTTTTATAACTAGTAATATTATTTTTAAACCGTGTATCTTTTTTTTGACTCCTTAGTTTGTAAATAACTGTTTAGTAATAATTTGTTTTAAATACTATACTTTACTTATTTCACTTACATGAATGTATTTTATTATATGCAACTTATATGTAAAAGGCACTAAGTGCCGTTTATTTCAATAAAATAAAATAATAAAATATTTAACACTCCATAGAATATGTACAGAAGAGAACTAATAGGCTTGATTCAAAATAACACAGAATAGACGTTTTGTCTCTTTTCTTCCTCTTCATTCATAATTAATTTAATCATCAAATCAAATGCTATTTTTCACTCTTACTTTTCTTTAATCATCCTTTACCACTCCTTATCAATTTCCTTCTTTTTATTCCTACTATCTCCTTGTTTTGTCCATATTTATCTTATTTTAATGCATAGTATATTTAAATATAAGTTGAAAAAGATACAATACGCAATATTGCAATGGAACAAAGTGAGACAAATTATTGAAACATGTGTTGGCGGCGGTGTACTTTAAGAAAATATTATATTATCTGAAATATATTTACTGTATTATTACAATGTACAGGGTCTAAATTATTTAGTTTTATATAAATTACCCTTACACTGTATAATATTCACCAGTCTGATGATGCCCATTAGAGGGTGAAAGCGCTAATTGGTCAAAATAATAAAGTGGAAGTGTACCAAGTATTTTTTAAATTAATAACTTATATGGAAATATAAGTTATTACATCATTACAATGGAATTTCATCAAGAATTGTCAATAAATAATTTAAATGAAACATAGTATATTTATTATTTATATAGTTTAAACTTTAAGCCGTCGTCGCTTTATTCCAGTATTATTTAGTAAATACATATAATTGGATGGCAGGCCCTACTATGTTTACATTTTATATAGTTTTAAAAAATATTAATTTAACCAGTTCATCTGTTTGTATTCGAAATAAATAAAATAAAATAAAATTTATCTTCAATTTCATTTACAAAGTCAAAGTAAGTTTTCGGTATGCAAAGCAGAATATGCGTACAATTTTTTCTTCTAAACATGTTCAATTATAGGTTACCGACGAAGACATTTTAAATGTTTATGCATATATACTTATTTTCGTACATAAATATATGTTTTTCTTTATAGACAGTCGAGGATAACTCTATTAACTTTCTGTTGTAATCGGCCCTGGACTGGCAACTAAAGCGTAGAGGATTAATGATATTCGTATTTTACAAATTATCGATAATACGCTGCGATTAGCCCACTACTTCAGTGCCTTGTGCACCACTAAGGGCGGATAAGGGAATGGACTATGATGATAAATAATTTAGAATTCGTCATATTTTTACGTATCTATCTGAACCACTATCTAAGCGCACCCCGCACAAAGAGGGATATTAAGAGATTACGAGCAAATTTTGAAGTAAGTACCTAAGCATTCAATAAATAGTTTTCGGTAGTTGACAAATGTTTTTTTTTATCGCTTTACACATGGTTTGGTTTGCCAAATAGACAGATACACACGTTTCCAGATCCTGTATTTGCAAAGCATTATTTTCTCCTTAACATTCGTGTCATTCGAACATGTGCGGCGGCTATTACGGCTATTGTTCGCTATTATAAAATTGCATGGCACGATCAATCGGATTTGGCATCTGCCGCGTAGTCCATGTCATTATATGTTTGATAATTCAATCAATCACTTTGTTTAAGTCACTATCCATAACAATCAAATCATAAATTATTCAATAATTTGACAAGGTAATGAATGAGGAAGTTCAGTGGTAATCCAAAAAAAATAAAATATTTATGTATTGTATTATCGGCGCTATGATTTTATTAAAGTTGCTATTTATTAGTCTAGAATTTCAGGACTACGAATGAATGTTTTCGACTCGATAACTAATTTCAGGTTAAAAATCCAGAGTTGGGAAATACGGTAAAAAATTACTCCACCTCGTGGTGCACTGGTTAGATCGTTTGCCGTCTATGCCCGAGTTCTCTAATTCGATTTTGTTATAGACCATAAAAAATATATGAATAAACTAAAAATTTATGTTAATAGACTATGAAAATTATGTTTGAAGACTAACAAACTAAGCCAAAAAAAAAAAATTAAAAATTGCGTAGTATTATCAGCGTTTTATTATTCAATAGTACGTAATTTTGAAATTACTCAGCGTGTGACGTCACATGTTCTCTTCAGTGAGTTCTGCTGATTGTTCAATTGGCCTCCGTAAACCGGAAATCTATCACAACACACTACCATTGGTTGATTTGGGAGAACTAGTGACGTCGTTCAAAGTAGTTCGTTTTTATCGAAATGTTTTTTATGATTTTTTTTATATATTTTCAAGAAACTTCGCGACACAATTTAATTTTTACCGCGCATAAGAAAACTTTATTTAATTTCATTTTTTTTGTAGCAATGAACTTCCTTATTCCATTTGATATAAATAGTTTCTTGTTCTATATCACAACAGAGATGGGGAACTGTTTTTAAAACGGATTATGGAAATCTAGGTAATTAAAGAGTGTATTACCTGTTATAAGCTGGTTTAAGTAATCAGTCCTAAAAATGGACGACTTTCAAAACATTCCCTTCTCAAATTCGTTTTCTATCTCTGTAGATATTTCCCGTTTTCGGTCAAAACTAAGAACAGAGTTATGTATTCTGTGTGGGATTAGAACCGGTAATGAGTTTTTTCGACTCCATGACTACAGGGAAATATCACATACTAATACCGATAAAAATATATAAAATGGATTTTGAATAACTTATTGTATTTACAAAACCAATATGGATATTGTGGAGAAATGTTTTTTTAATGTACAAAAATGTTTTTATCTTATTTTTTTTTTGTAGGGGAGGGGTAGAAGTTTGCGGAAGGGATGCTAGTCCGAGAAATTAAAAATTCACTCTTTTTCGAGATTCTATTTTTTTTTTTTTTTAATGAGCTTTTGGAAAAAAAATATTGGGATTTTTAAAGCTTACCATGAGGAAAGTTCCTCTGAAATTTCGCGATCTGGCCCTGAAAAACCGTGTATATACATATATGTACATATATGTATTCTAACAAGTTTATATTTTATTTGTCTCTTCTTTCTTAAAAAAAAATATAAAAAATTATTAATGACTATGTATAAAAATAATATTGCATATCTTTGAACAGAATATATGTACTCCAGTAAGCTGGGCAAAGTTATTAATAAAAAAATATAAATATGACAAAATTTATCAATAAAAATGAATAAATAAAATAAAATTATGTTAATCTTAAAAACTCCCTAGGGGTAGGAATCCAGTCCTTGTCTACAAAAATTTGAACAAACTCAAAATACTCTCAATAAAATCAGCTGGTTCAAAAATAAATTTATTAATTGAAAAATATTTTCAGCCGTTACCTATTACGTAGGTGAAATTATTAAGTCAGATGAACCTCACTCGCATCAAAAAGGGGGACCAAACGACCCCAGCGTCTACCTGTATATGGCATCAGGAGAATAAAACGTTCGAAGTGTTTATCACCGTGCAATAATTTATTCATGTTTTCACGTACACATATTTCACTCATTCGTGTATTTTATTCATTTTTGTTAGTTTGCCAAATGCTCATGTACATAAAGTGAAATTGACTAAATCGGTCTATGGGGGATTTGAATCCCCCCCTTCAGTCCAGCTAAGTTAAGCTCTTTTACTTCATAAATATCAACCGATTGAAGAATGAAAGAAATATGGATTTTCAAACATTGGCAGAATGGTGAATGTTAGACAGTGTGTAAAGTAAAGTGTGTGAACCACGGCAGCCTCCGTGGTGTAGTGGTCAAGACGCTTGACTCACACACGGAAGGTTCCGGGTTCGATTCCCGGTGAGAACACAAAAAAATAAATGTGATTTTTCTCAAGCCTGGGTGTTCTGTGATGTAATTTACAACTGTAATTGATGCCTCCTGGCCTGTTGTTGTGCAAAAATAAAAAATAAAAAACGGAAAATAAAAAATAAAATAAAAACCAGCAAATGACAGTTCGTAGGCCTAGTTAATGCCTATTTTTCTATATTCTTCCTCATAAAAGTTTATATCTCCCTAGGGGTTGAAATCTAGCCATTGTCTACAAAATTGTTCACCCTCTAACAGGACTCTTATTACAGCTGCGGGAAGAGGGGGGTTATCTCCCTAAACGATTCCAAACTCAAACGTAGTTACCTAGCTGTTTGAAAAATATGGTTTACTGTGAATAATGAATAAGTTCAGCTGGAAGTACATTACATCCCAAATCAAGTTCACTATCAATTATTAAAGGAAACCTTTTGATTGGGGTAAAGTAACTTTAGAAAGTATGCCTTGTGTGTGTACCTAAATACATACGTACTCGTACATGAGTACATTGTAGATACCTTTACTAAGTTATGTATGAACGCTGAAATTTTAAGCTTTACTAAAGGTATTTTGATGGAATAATAAATCAGTTTTCCTTGGCCTAAATCACTGCTTATTTTACTGCGTTATTTATGGAATCCAAATTATTTTAAGTGCTTTTTGGAATGGTTGAATTCACAAAAGCTCCACACAATTTCATTTATGTTCTCGTGCTGAAATAGGATTATAACAACATTAAAGATCCAAATTGGTTATGAATAATATACTTAATAGTATTTAATCAATTTATAATATATATAATCAATGTATATAGATAAACAATAGATATTTTCATGACAACCTGGGCTCCGATTACAATGATCAATCAGAGTTATCTTCTAATTTAGATTTGAAGCACTAACTTTGTGGTTATTCATTATAATGAAACAAATATAAACTAACTTTGGTTTTAACCACTTTAAAAATAATTTTAAAAATCTACCCACTGGTTTCAAAGCTACACAAGCTTCTTTATCAAGGTATGCTTAACTAATAAATTCTATCTTATTTATTTTTAGTGACCACTAAATATTTTATTTTATTTTTCATTTAATCCAATATAGAATACACATACATAGTTTTCTTAAGAAAATGTTTTTACAATAGGTACATTCAATATACTTTTCTTTTTATTTATGGATGTAGCCACTTCACTGGCCCACAGGCACGTTCTGGAGTGTCAGTGTATTATTTATTTTATACATAATTGTAGATACAAACACATCAATTGTTGTGTAAAAATTAAAAAAAAATATATATATTACATCAGTACATCATATTACATCAATACATATGGAGCTAATAAGTATTTTTCTCATGTCGTTCTTTTAAAGATGGGAAGTGAGATAGATACGATCTTTACAACTAGACAGGAATGGACTAAAGGAATACTGTTTAGTTGTTTTTTTTATTATAATTTGCTTTTCTAATTTCTAAGATTTCTAAATTGTCTAATTTTGTTATTTTATTTTCAATATGAAGAACTTTTAGTCTTGTAGGAACAAATAAAAAAAAATTAAGTGGTTTAACATAAAGTTGCTTTATGTTTATTTTGTTAGAGTTTTCTTTAATTGGATACAAAGTAAAATCTAATTTTTTGTACCAAAATATGCATATTAATTGTTGTTTTTTTTCAGACATGTTTAATTACAAGTAAATGTGAAAGATACATCAAATGTTCAAATGATGAGGTCTTCGGGTAGTTATTTTACGCAAAATATAAATTGTTTTTCACGACATTATCGGATCAGCTATTTTAAATGTTTTTTGTAATAAATTAGTATCAGAAAATATGATACATGATTTATCGTCTGACATAGTCGACGTATATTTGAATTGTAAATATCAAGAGCTTTGTTATGACTATTGACTATGGTGATAGTAATTACATAAATCTTCATACTTTACGAGTGGACACAGTAGTTACTCGCCAATCCGATCGTAGAAATAAATCTATCATTTAACCAAACGGACTCGGCTTTACACGCATATTATATTATGTAATATTTATGAGTAGTGGCTGCTAACGATTTGGTAGAATACGTTATATATCTGCCATATTTTATTGACTAACCTACGAAGATCACTAGTTCAATTGGTCCTATTTGTAACATCGCGATTTTTCATGGCCTATCAAAGAATCTGTTTAGCATATTCACTAATGAACTGAAGCTGTTTTAAACTAATTTTAGAGATTTTAATTATTGCGAAGGGCGAAGAGACCTTGAACACGTGATGAAGTAATGTTATCCGATCTTTCAAATTACGCAGTGACGAAACAAATCGTGCCCTTTTTTATTTGATTTATTTGAAATTTATAGCAATGCAAATATTTAAATGTTAACAGCATGTCGTGTTTTTGCTGTCTAAATCTCAACATGTATAATACATGGCTGCATGAATTTAAGAACATACATATCAATATGTTATATATGTATACATAGAATATTTAATAATTTATTGCCAAATATTAAAGACTCAAAATGTAAAACAAATTTGAAAATAAAAATAACTGCACATATAAATAGTGTAGCGAGAGATTTTTTTGAAAAATATATGTAAATCAATAAACGTAGTACTTTATATAATTGGTACACATATTATTTATATTGTTATGTATTTCATTGCTTTATATTTGATTTATTATATATTATACTATATTATTTATGTTTAAGTAACATGTATTCTTGGCACATATATATATATATACTTTATATTTGTATAATAATGATTTTTAATTTCTTACATTTGATTAGCTAGACATTTATAATTAAGTAGTTTTAGTTTTTCTTTTTTATGTAATTGTTTTATAAGTACAGGACTACTTACGCTCTCAAGATAAAAAAATCTCCATCTTAGAACAGGCTGTGCCATGTTAGATGGAGACTATCATTAAAAAAAAAACACTCCGTTTTCATTTTACATTAATTGGTTTTATATAGAATCCCTGTTATTGAGTATGTATATATTTTTTTTTGCAATAAATTTATAAATAAATAAATAAATAGAAATATAATATAACAGAAGGCGCGTAGAACCAAGTTTGTATCCACCGTACTATATCCAAAAGTCCCCTGACACAACACGGCATGTCCCGACATCCTGCCCGCGCGCAGGCGTGAAGTGGCCGCGCAATGTTGCCAGACTGAGAACAATATATTATCATAACACAAATATAAGATAATTTTGTGCTATGTTATGTTAGGTTTTACCACAAAAAATATTTTACTGATTGGACTACTGAATAAAAGCAGGTAGGTACTTTCATTAGGCAAACGTAAAAAAATAATTTCGTAAATTAGTACCGTTTAATATTGTACGAAGGCTTATTAATGTAAAGCCGGGTAAAAAATTCGACTAGTCTCCCTATAATCCCTTTTAATCGGCAGTTGCGTACCAAGCGACGCCGACGTCTAGAGAGTACCTAATGCCCAAAATGTAAAACTACTCATTTATGAGTAGTTCATATGAATTAACCAATGATGAAAGGTCTGTGAAATATATCCGGTTTGCTTACCGTAAATGGAACAATCGGCAGAACTAACCGAGAATAAGCGGAAGAGAACTTGAGGCGTCAAATGCGGAGTTATTACAGAAATACAAAACGTTAAAAAATCAAAACGCTAATAATTCGATACACAATTTTTTTAAATTAAAATTTGGGCTTACTATAATAATCTATTAAAAATCTATTAAGAAAAATACAAAGAAATAATCATGTTAAATAAAAACATGCATAAATATCAATAATAATCTAACGTAAAACTGAGAATCAAAATAGTTTTTTTTTAAAAATAATTTTCATTGTCATTCCCTTTCCGCACCTAATGGTGCATAGGGCACTGCATTGGCATACCAATCGCAGCGTATCTTGATCATTTTTGTTACATGACGGTATCAGTCTCACGCTTCCGAGTACCAGTCCAGGGTTAAATATTTTTAGTGTAAAAACACCCTTTTGGATAAATATTTAATATTAACCATGTCGGGAATCGAACCCGAGACTTCTTGCATAGTAGGCAAACGCGCTGACCATTAATTACATCACGAGGCCGACAAAGATTGGTGAATGTTGACAGCGATCAATTAATCCAGCCAATAATAAATTCATTTAAAAAAAAGTCGTGTAATTTCTAGAATTCGGTATTTCCCTCTCAAAGATGTTCTTTATCCATGTTGTAAAATATGTCAATATTTTATTTATTTATTTATAATACAACATCAAAATACTTTGCAGTAAAAAGATACAAATTCATATTTTTGCGCATTGTTTTTGAAAAGGAACCATGAATTATTTTTGAAAAATTTCAAATTTTATAACAATTAATATTAACATATTTTAATCCCAATAGTAATTTAAAACAAGACAAAAATGTATATTAGTGAAAAGAAATAATAAAAAAGTATCAAAATGTGAATCAAATAATAATTGAAGACATGAGTAGATGAAGGTGTTATGTCGCAAATTTATAAAAATATAATTCTTTACCTAAATGAAGATTTTATGTACAGCCCTTTCATATAAAGCCAACTTTACCATAAAAAACAGCAGAAATACGATTTTAAGAGCGAATGAAGGTTTTATTATTATTGATTAAAAAAATAAAGTGTTTTTTTATCAATAATAATTGTATTGGTATTCAAAACTTTTAACCCAGATATTTCTGAATTTTGTTTTTGCCAAATCCACCTTTATCCTCTCATATCTTCAATTAATAAAACAAAAATTCACAATTAGTTGAAAACTAAATAATATTTTATATCATCTAATTAATAAAAACATTTTTTAGGATCCATAATAATTGAGAAAAAAATTTTGTGTAATAAAATAATAAAAACTCATAAAAACGTGTAAAAACTATTGAATTTTAATTGGTATTAATGAATTATTGTTTTATGTGTTTTCTTTATATATCCTATGTTTTTTTTTCTTTCTCATGTACTCGTTTTTAAAATTATATGAACTCTTATAAATAAACAACTAAAACAGTGTAAGTCACTCTCCAAGCATAAGAGTTAATTTTATTTTTTGGTGAGTTACAGTGATAATATTTACTAGATGTGTAAAAGTAGATATGTTTAGAATTTTACAAAAACATAAACTTTTTGTGAAAATTATTAAATTAATATAATTTTTTTTTTAATTAAAAAAATAGAATTATACAGTAAAAATGATTAAAATACGAGAATATATATTTTTTAATGTACCTACACAAAATAATCAAATTTATACAAATATAAGGAAGGCGCATAATATGTTGGCGAAAACATAACGAATGTTTTATTTAAAAAAACGTCCAATGTATACATTAGTGAATTGTTTTTAAAAAAAAATAATAAAAAGAGAAATACTCGAGTTCTTATTATTTATTAAAATATTTAAGTTTTCAGACCATTTCCTAAAATTCGAAAATAACTTGTGCTGGAAAAATGGAAATCGAGTTGTGGTAGAGTGGTATTTGAACCTTGGACCTTTGGCCCGTAAGTTCATAATACTACCACGGGACCACAAACCGGTTTATTCAAATATCTAAATAAAGTTATAAATTGTAGGAAAAGTTTCTTAGATTGTAATACAAAAAAAAGGCTTTTTGTCAAACGGAAAGCATATAAATGTATTTCAATTTTCGCTAAAACATTCAAAGCTCAATATCTCAGATGTGTCAAATATGACATACACATATGTAAGACTGGCCAACGGAGAGCGCGGTCAAAATCCTATTATACTAAGGACCGAAGACATATTGCTTTCTTTTTCTACGCCGATAGCCTCCAAACGAATACGTGACCTAACAGATCTTTTCCCAACAAATCTAAAAAAAATGTTTTTTTTTAAATCCAAAAATAAAGTAGGTTTTCACCGTGTTGCAAAAAGGTTGTTTTTAAATTAAAACCGAGATTTAGAAATGGTGTTGTTTATATTTTATTCATTACACATTACAGAACTAATGGACAGAAAACGAGATTAGAATGAAAATTGCTCGTTTAAGGCAAGAAACACGTACACAATTCGGTAATGGAAATATGTAGATACGAAAGTTTTTGTTTAAATGATTTTACTTTATCAATTTAAGCCTTCTTGTATAAATTTGTTTTATTTTTTTTAAGACACGTATTTATTTCATATGTTTGATCCAGATTGTGTAGTTATTTACGATTTGTAGAAAATAGGCCCTACATTTAAATCATAAGAACGCAAATATACATATTCAGGTTTAACGAAGCTCTACAGAAATCGATAAAATAAAAAAAGAAATAAAACTATTTGTCAAGGCTTTTCAAACAAACAATCCAGGTGCGTACATTTTCACGGTCACTGTTATCGATACGTATCCTTTTTGGGTGATCCCGTGTAAGTTGGATTCGTTCCGACGTTTCGGCTACCATTGCAGGAGCCATATTCAGGGTAAACTGGAACGAATACAACTTACACGGAATCACCCAAAAACGATACATATTGATAAAAACAATCCCCTTAAGGCTAGTGAGCACGCGTGAGTTAGGTATTTTATACGATTAAAAAAAAAATGTTTTTCGAAGGTAGATGTTCAAATATACCTCAAGCGACACAACGTCCATCCGGCTCCAATCTACATTTAAGATTAAATTTTTAAATACGCGTTCGACAAAAAAAATATAATCACTCGGTTTCTCCATACAAAATTATATGAAAATCTTGCAAGGATTAATTTTTTTTAATGTTTAAGTAAATGACAGAACAAACATCAACATAATATAAAAATTCTTAAATTACATACAAGTCATGGTAAAAATAGCCTTGTCTGTAAAGGTGTAAAAAATTGTAATAATCTTCCTAATGAACTGAAAACAATTTAAAAAAATATATCAATAAATAAATTTAAAGTTAACCTGAAGAATTTTTTTGAATACGTGTAAAAACAACATTAAATTTTTATTAATATGAATGTATTATTGTTTTATGTTTTTTCTTTATATGTCCTATGTTTTTATTTTTTTCTCTTATACTTGTATTTAAAATTATATAAACTCTTATAATAAACAACTACAACAGTCTAAGTCACTCTCCAAGCACAAGAGTTAGTCTCTTTTTTGGAAAGTTACAGTGATAACATTTACTATATGTGTAAAAGTAGATATGTATAGATTTTTTAAAAAAACATGTACCTTTTATGAAATTTATTAATAAAAAATAAAAAAACAATAAATTTTGGTGCATATTTGTCTAGTAAATACAGACCTCCATACTCAGTAAGGGAAAGAGCAGCATCGTTGATATTGTCAAGCGTCCTATAATCAATGACATATAATTGCGTGATTGGGGGACTTTCAATTTGCGGGTAATTGCCCTCATTGTCTAGCTGACTTTCATCTTAATCAGGTGTGAAACTATTAGAATGATGCCACTGTATCTATCTATCAGTCTATCTGTTTAATGTGTTACATATAGAAATAATGGTTTTTTAATAGACAATTACTCCTTTTTCTTAGCAAGTATATTTTTGAAATATTTATTGTATTTACTATTTGCCTGTAGACGCCCACAAAATACTTTGTTTCGCGTCGTTAGCGTTACGTTAAAATTATGATTTACAACTTGACAAACTTCCTCACAATGACTACGCATTTTGAACAAATATTATTTTAAGAATTATTATGAAAATAAAACATTATTTTAAGATGTTAAAAACATTACATTTTTATAGTTTTTTTTATTTATTCATTAATTACTCTTACATTAATGAATTAAATAAATATGTTACCGGTAAATAAATGTATTACACCACGTCGGCCTCGTGGTGTAATGGTCAGCGCGTTATCCTGCCATGCAAGAGGTCTCGGGTTCGATTCCCGACATGGTTGAAGTGAAATATTGATTTAAATAGGTGTTTTTACACTAGAATATTTCATAGTCCCTGGACTGGTACCTGAAGCGTAAGACTGATCATCTTACCTTCATGTAACAAAGATGATCAAGATACGCTGCGATTTGTGTACCAATGCAGTGCCCTGTACACCATTAGGTGCGGCAAAAGAACGATGATGAAATAAATTTATACCCGTATAATAAATTTTGTACATGCTATAGGACAATCAACTGATTTTTTGTATCAACATTTTAGGCGCCAGTGTACTCATGTCCGAAAAGATACACAATTCGATACAGTTAAATTATTCTAAATTAATTAGTAAAGGATGAATATTCCACATCGAAAATACGTGAATAGAATATTTCGTGTTTAAAACATGTTGCTATGGAAAAATAAGATTCTCATCCATACAGAATATATCCAAACTTCCCTATTTTATTTAGTCAAATCTCATTTGGAGATGACTGTTAATGTCAGGCGTTCACTTAATACACCATTACTTGTAAGTTTATCGTGGGTCATAATTTTACAGTTCAACCTCCGACGTACATTAACCACCCACAAAGCGAATTGGCAAAGGCCTAACCATTGACCGCCAAAAACATATATCTAAATATTATGATGATTCTTGTAATAATAATGTCGAGCTTATTTGAACTTTGCCATAGAGAATACTCATATGAAATATAGAAAACATACATTTTGATAAGGAACGCGTAAATCAAAATCCCTCCCAAACATGTAGAGGCAAGCGTAATTTTTGAATACCGCGAAACCGTCCAATTTTGCCCGCTTTTTTGCAGTTATGTTGATTTTCTCCAAAAAAATGTATGTTGTGCTTAACTTTTTGATTACGAAGAATGACAAAATTACCTGCATGTTCCTTCATGTTTGCCCGCAACC
Source organism: Micrasema longulum (assembly GCF_059751315.1). Taxonomy (NCBI): domain Eukaryota; kingdom Metazoa; phylum Arthropoda; class Insecta; order Trichoptera; family Brachycentridae; genus Micrasema; species Micrasema longulum. The sequence continues at coordinate 305,223 of NW_028278162.1, read as the reverse complement.
ATTATTTGTTGAACTGTAGCTCATATGGCGTTCTTGTCTAAGAACTACTTTATTGAATTATTTATTCAAGGGCAAAATTGTCGTTTGAGCATATTTTCAATGGCTATTTAATAAAATATTCGTCTAAAAACAATTGGGCAAATTTACCCGCCAAACTTGATTTGTTTTCCTACAAGTTATTCATACAAGCAATTCATAGGCCTTAGGGATCTCAAAATCTGGTTGTTAACTTAAGAAAAAATAATAAATCTTGTTTATGCAAAGAAATGTTTTATTTGAGTACACATGCCAATAATCTTAGTCTTAATTACCTAAATGACATTTTTTAATACACACATTTTTCGAAATGGCAAATACTTTTACATATGTTGTGAGAAATAATAACTGTTTCAGGAATATAGTTAACGAACAACTAAGAAGGTTAAAACTAGACGACATCAATTTTAAAAATAAATATAAATTATTTCGGAATCTTAGTCCATAGCTACGAAAGTGAAAAAATATCGTTTGAGGGTGGATAATAATGGAGGCTGGTTAACTCCAGGTATAATGAAAATGATCTAATATAGAGACAAATTGTTTACCATGCAAACAATGAGAAATGGTTCAGAAACTATTAAAAAGCAATAAAAAGAATACAAAAACACATTATCAAATTAATTAAGAAAGGTCAAGAAGAATTACATTAAATTATCCACAATAATAATAATATTTTTAAAAATCTAAAATACCTAATGTGTAAAAAACCTTCATAATAGTTTTGATTTAATTTAAACTAATTATGAAAATAAGAAAGTGACATCCCTAGCACATTTTTTCGTTTGGGCAAAATTGACAACCCAGAGGCTCAACTTATGCCTTTTAATTTGCCCATAGTCATAATTCTTGATTTAAGCTACTAACAGCACATAATATAAACAGGAAATAATCTGAAAACCTTTGTCTATATCATGCAACAAAAAAAACTAACCTTTGTCTTTGCTATCGAGCAGTATATTAAAAAACACAGAGTCGTAATTGGCCCGCAGCAAATTACACGCGCACTTTGACAGGTTCTGACAAGCCACTGAGTAAAGTTAGTGACATAAATCTACTTTCGTCCTTAATGTACTAAATTCACCGAAATTAAAGGGAAATATATTTTTTTAAAGGTTGATCATAGATTAGACTTTTTGGGCAAAATATCCATCCAGGGCAAAATTGGACGGTTTCGCGGTACACAAGTTGATTCATATTTGCCGAAAAAAAATTGTTTTATTCAAAAAGTCACTGACTTATCAAACCGCCCTCGTATCATGCATTCTTGAGAGAATAAACATTTGGCTGTATTGTTTTTTTGCTGTTTTTGTAAAACATTAAGTGTTCAATTAAGTTTTCCATTTCACATATGGACACATTTTTTTAAATGTTCGCTTCAAGGATAAAAAAACTTGTTATAATTATTAATAAGATTGACACTTGAAAAGTTATACCCAGAAAACGAGTTTGTTTTATTATGACTCGGCTTTTCTGAACATATTTTTAGAACGACATCTTAGAACTATTATTATCAACACTTAGTACTCGGAATACCAGCGAGACACATCGTAATGCAGACATTATGTTGGATCTAATAAAAATAACAATTGCCTTAAATAGAAATAAACGCCAACAAATTGCTTCCCCAGAATGAGGTAATAATTTATCCATCAGTATTCTGTCTGCAGGCTGAATCAATCCCGTCGAAACATCGAGACACATTATGGTGCCAATATTATATTAAGATATTGCATTTGCAATAAAACAATTGATATCAGGATTTTGTTATTGTCTGCGAATTTAATTGACGTGCAAAATTAAAGCTAATGGAATTTGGTAAAACGATATTTTTTCTGGAATGTTGTTTCCAAAACTAATTTCGGTTTAACTATTTGCTATTCTTATGGCCTTTTCCATAAAAACCTTTATTGCAAACATACTATATTATAATAGTCATTGATATTAGCGGCCAAAATAATTGGTAAGTAATTCGAAATAGTATATTTGTTGACGTTGAGTATGCTTATTTTTCATGTGTGAGTTTTTAGAAATGGTGCAATCAGTTTAATTCAGTTCAGTGCTGGAAATCGGCGTTTATTTTTAGAATATTAAAAGGTAAAAACATATAAAAATAAGCAAAATTAAAACAAAGCAAATATATTAAGCACTGTCTATACTCACGTACCTGTTCTGAGATAGACCGCATTTCTTTTCTTTTTTTAAAATATAAAATACAGCTTATTTTTTTATTAGAGATATCTGAGAAAATTAACACAAAATTGAATAATATTAAAAATACGATAATCTTTTTAAAAATATGGAACTAAAAAAATGTAGTTTGATGAGTTATCGACTTTTTGAGGTGGTGAACTGTGGTTTTAATACCAACTGAAGTAGTGTAATAATCAGTAATAGGGGTGCGAAGCAAAGCTGATACAGTGCAGTGGGGTTAATAGTTTTAGCAAAAATGTGGTCGATAAAAGTTTCTGCTTCATGTGTCACTGTCGTTGGTACATTAATTAATGATATAAATCCAAAGTGCATAAGGAGATTAGTGTATTCAATAACAACAAATTTTCGGCTTAGAATATTTATGTTTATATCTCCGGCTAAGACAATTTATTTTGAGTGTTTGTTTTTCTAGGATCTGCTCGAGAGATTGTTAAAAAGGTGCATTGTTTGCATAGCTGTGGCTCCATAGTAAAATATGTAATAATAATCAATGCTTGAAGGATGTTCTAGATATTTTAAACCATTTTTTATCTATGTCATTAGCGTATATGTAGGATTTGATAGTCATCAGTTTTTCTTGCTAGTATTTTTCCGTTCTTAAACAAAACAAATTTATAGTTTTTATCTTTTCACGCTATTTTTGATTTCCAAAAAAGTTCCTTGTTATTCATAGTTGGTGCTTTATTTATGAAAATTTTGGTGCCATCTGCACTAATTTGTTTTACGATTTGTAGATTTGTTTTTAAATTCATTCTTCTTTTGATTTTCTTCAAAGTGAAATCTGATTATTATGTGACAAGGTTTATTGGCAAACGGTTTGAGAATAATCGCCTTGTCTTCTGAATCTAGTTGTATTCCAAAAGAGTTGATAATTCTTTTGGAGGCTTCTAGAGTAGTTTCATTGTTTAAAATTTTAATTCCCTTTATTTTAGCTGTATTTTTAAGCGCATTTTGTTCAGTCTTTGCGAGTTGAACTTCAAGCTTAGTTATTATTCTTTCCTTGTATTTCTTCATTTCTGATATAACTTTTTTATACTTCTTCGGTAAATCCGTAATTGTTTTTAAGTTTTTTAATCGCGATGTAACTTCTAATACTAATTACATGCTGTATTGAAGTTGAAAAAAAATCGCAAACGTTAATATTTGATAATAATACAAATATTTAGGCATATGCTATACCCAAAGAATCAGGGTCATTGGGATTGATCTAGGTTCTAGATCGGCGGTTCCTAAAAGGTGTTCCGCGGAAACCTGGGGTTCCGTGGAAAGGACACGGGTCACGGGGGTTCCGAGAATTAAGGCGTTTTATAAGAAAAACTGTGAAAAATAATCATTCTTCTCATTTCGGTAAAGATTTTTAATTCCAAATATAGTCTTTCCTTTCAAGTCGAACGAGGTCTTCAAAACAATATTTTTGACAATTTTTTATTTTTTTTACTGTCGAGATGGGGTTGCGCCAAAAAAGGTAAATGTATAACGGTTCCATAGCAAAACAAATTGGAAATCGCTGTTCTAGATCATTGGAGATCTACCTCTCTCACATTGGGAGGGTGACTGCTTATTTTGTTAAGAGCTTGAGAATTGAAAATTGGCATTCTTTTAACTCTATAATAATAAAATAATTGGTTTGTGGTCCCCGTGATAGTGTCGTAGACTGAATCAGGGGTCTGAGGTTCGTTTCACGCCCTACCACAACAACATGCTCGTTAAGTAACTCAGTTATGACGTTACGACGAACTTAAAAAGTGACACCAAAAGCCAATGAGGAAATTCAGTTAAACGGGAAATTGGATACAAAAGATGTTGTCTTACGCGTGGTAAAAATTAAAGCATTTTATTGTTTGGCGAAGTTTCTCCAAAATGTATCAATAAAAATAGTTTTGATAAAAATGAACTACTTTGAACGAAATTTACCAATGGCAGGGTGTTGTGATACATTTCTGGTGGATGGGCAAACGATAGATAAAATAGCGTTTTTTTTTTAAAGCCATATTATAATTTACCAGCTGTTACTACTACTACTACTACCATCACGCCATTTCCACGTAGAAGAGGTAGGCAGAGAAAATGGACAGCCACACACGTCTATCCTGGCATACATTCCTAGCTTCTTCTACATTCATACATCTTGTCATACATGCCCTTCGGTTCTGTCTGCTTTTGACATGACCAGACTTAAGATTTTGGTTTATCTGATCATGCCATGTCTTTCTTGGTCGTCCTCGTCTCACGTTGCCGTTCATTTTTGCCAAATATACTTGTTTTACCACTCTTTCGCCCTCCATTCGATATATGTGACTAAACCATCTCAGTGACCCTTTCTTAATTTTATCAATTATACTTGACTCAGATTTACACACTCGCCTGATTTCATCAATCGTAACCCTGTCATACATTGATTTCCCACACATTCGTCTAAGAGATTGCATTTCAACCGCGTTTACCCGGCTTTCATCCTTCCTCGGCCAGTTCCATGTTTGAATGAATGTTTTGAAAGTTCGCTTACTAAATATGTGTTTTTTTTATATTTAAGACCCCTGGTTTTCAGTAGGTACTTAATAACGACTAATCAGTTCATTTAATATAACAATAAACGCGAGAAGGAGTAATTAAGAGCAAATTAATTATCGATATTAATTAACAAGTGGTCAAACAACATCACGTAGGGTCAGTGAAGGTTTGTTCACCAGTGAAGGACTTAAGGTAAATACGAGGTACAAAACAATAATATTTTTCATTCTTGACAGGTTTGCATGTTTTCCTGATAACAAGGATTTAGAATAACTATTATTTATATTCCGTTTATTTGCTACAGTCGTCACAAGCATACGCATAAATTTGCGTAATTTATTAATCATGATTTGACTATCTGCACCTAATGATGCATAGGACACTGCATTGATAATCCAATGCAGTGTACCTTAATCATTTAATACACGAAGACCTGATTTCAGACTAACGCTTCAGGGACTA